>NC_141038.1:8445000-8510000 GCF_052040795.2 Danio rerio | reverse complement strand
AGAAATGCTAACTGGCCCAGTTGGGACTCAAACCAGTGACCTTCTTGCTGTGAGGCGACAGTGATAACCATTCAGATGTTATCATATTAAGATTTTTATTCAGCAAGAAGAAACAAAGTGACAGTTAAGACATTTATTTTGTTGCTTTTTTATTATTAAAGAATTACACAGAAATGTTTCACAGTTTACACAAAAGTATTGAACAGTTTCTGATTTTTCTTGACCATCAAATCAACCTATCAGGTTCATTGATTTCCAAAGCATCATGTGACCTTGTAGACTTAGTAATGATGCTGAAAATTCAGCTTAGACACCAATGGAATAAAGTACAATTTTTAACATGTTCAAATTAAAAGCAGCTATTTAAAATTGTAGTAATATTTTAAAATAATACAGTTATTACTGTATTTATGATCAAATTAATGCAACTTTTAACTAACAACTAACCAAACTATTTCAATTTTAAAAATGTCTTTTAAATCTAGTGATAATTATCCATCCATCTTTCTTTTCAGTGTGTCGATCTACTGTTTCCATTCATCCATCTATCCTTCTTTTCAGTGTGTCGATCTACTGTTTTCATTCATCCATCTATCCTTCTTTTCAGTGTGTCGATCTACTGTTTCCATTCATTCATCCATCTATCCTTCTTTTCAGTGTGTCGATCTACTGTTTCCATTCATCCATCTATCCTTCTTTTCAGTGTGTCGATCTACTGCATCCATCCATCCATCCTTCTTTTTGGTGTCTGTCGATCTACTCCATCCATCTATCCTTCTTTTCGGTGTCTGTCGATCTACTATATCCATCCATCTATCCATCCATCCTTCTTTTCGGTGTCTGTCGATCTACTCCATCCATCTATCCTTCTTTTCGGTGTCTGTCGATCTAGTATATCCATCCATCTATCCATCCATCCTTCTTTTTGGTGTCTGTCGAGCTAGTGTATCCATCTATCCATCCTTCTTTTTGGTGTCTGTTGATCTAGTGTATCCATCCATTCACCATCCATCTTTTTGGTGTCTGTTGATCTACTGTATCCATCCATCCAACCATCCATCTTACTTTTTTGTGTCTATTGATGTACTGTATCCATCCATCCATCTTTCTTTTCTGTGTCTGTGGATCTAGTGTATCCATCCATCCATCCATCCATCCATCTTTCTTTTTGTTGTCTGTTGATCTACTGCATCCTTCCATCTCTCCATCCATCCATCCATCTTTTCGGTGTCTGTTGATCTAGTTTATCCATCCATCTATCCTTCTTTTCAGTGTCTGTCGATCTACTGTATCCATCCATCCAACCACCCATCTTACTTTTTTTGTGTCTATTGATCTACAGTATCCATTCAACCATATTTTCGGTGTCAGTCGATCTAGTGTATCCATCCATCCATCCATCCATCCAACCATCCATCTTTATTTTTTGTGTCTATTGATCTACTGTATCCATCTAGCCATCCATCTTTCTTTTCAATGTCTGTCAATCTACTGTATCCATCCATCCAGCCATTTATCCATCCATCCATCCATCTTTTCAGTGTTTGTCAATCAACTATCCATCCATACATCTATCTTTTCAGTGTCTGTCATTCTACTATATCCATCAATCCATCCATCCATCTTTTCGCTGTCTGTCGATCTACTGTATCCATCCATCCATCCATCCTTCCATCCATCCACCCGTCCATTTTTTCAGGTGACTTTCGATCAACTGTATCCATCCATCTATCTGTCTTTTTGTCGTCTGTCGATCTACTATCTAATTTTTAAATGTCTTTTAACTCTTGTGATAATTTGTATAGATTTTCTTCCATAATATCTGTACATGTACAAACTTTAATATAAAAAGCTATACAAAAGTTCACAGATGAATCACGTGTCCAATATGGACATATATGCATGCATGGCAT
The DNA here is from genome assembly GCF_052040795.2 of Danio rerio. Lineage (NCBI taxonomy): Eukaryota > Metazoa > Chordata > Actinopteri > Cypriniformes > Danionidae > Danio > Danio rerio. The sequence continues at coordinate 8,508,087 of NC_141038.1, read as the reverse complement.
CAAAAGGGCTATTTGTGGAAGATCTGCATTTGTGTCAATGGCCATTAGACAATCCATTCCCAGATCCATTAGTGTATGCATGTGTGTATTCTTCCTCAGATCCCTCATCCTCCTCTTCATCACTGCGCTCATCACCCTTCAGCTAAACAGAAAGACAAATTAATCATTTCATTAAACCGAACATTCTGCATAAATGTGTGGGTTTACCATTGTGGAAGGAAAGATTAAATATAATAATAACATCTAGGAGGAACTAAAACAAATGTTTTATAGTAATTATTATTGCTGCTACTGCCAGAAAATAATTATTCTGTGATTGATTGTTGATGTTTAATAAAAGAACGAAACAGTAAAACTACTGAAATGCTGAATTGCAAAAAAAATAAATACATAAAAATCTCCATATTTCTCATTCCCAGGTTTTTGTATGCACCAATTTGTGTTCATATAGTAGATTTGTTAATTTACCTTACATAGAATTGATAGTCAGATGTTTTTACAGAGAGGATTTTGGGAATCTTTATTACATCATAATTCAGAAAATATTGCAACATATTACACACCAAAAGAAAAATGTAAAACAAAATGTAAATCATCCTATAGTCTAACATCTGTCTGTAAAAACCTTCAAAATACAGATATGAATAAAATTGCTTTATTTATGGCTCAGTGCAGGAGAAAAAAACTCTTCAAAGAAAAAATAGCCTATTTAGTGGAATTAAAATCTACTGACACAAACTAAAAAAAAAAGAAACACTCAAGTGTATTTTTATATATTAGAATAATATTAAATTAAAGAAGCACAAAACCTCAAAACTTAGTAAAAAAAAAAAAAAAAAAAAAAAAAAAAAATATATATATATATATATATATATATATATATATATATATATATATATATATATATATATATATGCTGTTTGTTCAAACTACTTTTTTAACCCCTATTTAATTTATACTCCAGCTGACCGTCCTGTGTGTTTTTTGTGACCATAGCTGCATCTGAAATTGCATACTTTTATACTATATTAGAGTTGGGCAATGTCGACCAATTTGGCATCGTATGGCAACATCATCATATAAAAAGCGGGGGAAGGGGGGGTCTGACGTGTCTGAAGAGCGAGGAGGGATCCGGGGAGATTTCCGGGAGATTATCACTCGTTTGCGGGCATTATGAGTCCTGCAAATGCATAGAGACTCCTGGAACTTCAACAACTATAGCGAGACGCGATCCAGCCTTGATAAACTGTCCAACGTGCACTGCTCTTTGAAGCTCAGAGGAGCGCATGACAATGTGTAGCTGTGTGTGTGTGTGGTCAATGTGATGTCCGTTTTCAGCGGACGGAGGGCTGTTCAGAAATGCTTGGTAAAACATGGTGTGGATGTGGATCATTTTCGTTCTAAAATGCCATTTTAACAATGAGACGTATTAGTGTAAACGGGGCCTTAGTGTATATTTTTTTGTGAGCGGGATTGCGACAGGAGCGGGCCAGAGGATCGGTGATGCCAGCTCAGCATCTTGTTGTATATTGGTCATCGGCGATGGACGATGGCATCGTTTATTGGTCCAACCCTATACTATGTAGTACGCTAAAATCAGTATGTCTGAATTCAAAGAATTCAAAAAACTGCTATGCTGTCCCATGATGCACCACAGGAGAATGAATGGGAGTGAAGCGACACGTGTAGGTCACATGATAATGTCAAAATGCCAGATTTAGTACGTCTGAATTTCATCAATACTACCGACATTCATACTGTATTGCATGTACTTTACGGCAGAGTAGTACATTACACTCAAATGCAGTACATACTAAGTAGTAGGTTATTTCGGACGCAGCCCATTATTTAGAATCCATTGCGTTCTAAAGAGCCCATGGCAACTCGTCAAGTTTATCACGTGACCCACCAGCCCCAATAATTTATGTAAATGTCGTTTTTTTTTTTTTTTTTGCACTTTTCTGTAAATATTGACAAATGTTGTAATTATAATTGTGAAATTATGATACTCCGACTCTCAAATATGTGATAGAACATATATTACGATTATGTCATGTTTATTCAGAATTTTCTTCCGAAATATATGAAGGTAAGCAACTGTTTAGCTGGGAGAGGAATAGAGAAAAGAAAACATTCTAGTAATATAAACCGTGTGCATTTTACGTGAATCTGCGTGTGTTTTACAAACATTAAATGTATGTTTTGATTGTAGGTATGTGTATTTGAATGTCTGAAACCTAAAATAAATGCTATTTGTTTGCAACCGTAGATAAATTGTGATTTATGACGATGCACACCTCTTTCTGTGCTGTCACATTTGAATTTATGCAGTTGTTGATGTGTTCTAAACGTTATAATCACATCAGTGTGATTGTATGCTTTAGGGACCAGCCAAGGCTGATGACACCAGTGTGATCGTACATGTGAAGTACATCATACTTACATTCCCAAAGAGAAACTTTTTGACCATGCGGAGGATGAGGGAGGCCCAGAACACGTGCAAAAACAGCAGCACCATAAGCATGGCGTTAAAGAAATAATAGCCGAAAAAGGGTTCAAACTGGTCCAGAGGATAAACCCACGTACAGTGAATCAGCCTGCACACACCACAGAGACACGCCAATGAACACACTTAACCCTGAGGTCTCCCGCGCATTAACCTCTGTCACACACTCACCAGAAAGGGAAGATAATTAGTCTGGTTACCATGAAGACCAGCGCGAACACCACAAAGACACTGTTACAGGTCGTCTCCCATCCGGCGTAATTGAACATTTTAGCAGACTAGGAGGAAACAGATTAAAGACAAACTTTAATACTAATCTAACAAGAATCAAATAACTAATATTATTATTCAAAATACTGTATTCACAATATTGTGAAATACTATTATGAATTTAAATAAAAAGCACATTTGAGTAAATAGTGCTTATTTTAGTGACTGCTTTTATTGACCATATTGAAATGTCACGCTTTAAAACATCAGATGATAGTCAATTATGTATTATTTTTTTAAAGGTTTATTTTTGGCCTTTTTGCCTTTATTGACAGGATAGGACAGTATTTTAGACAGGAAATGAAATGGGAGAGAGAGAGGGGGTAGGGTCGGGAAATGTCCTCGAGAAGTGCTACTGCACCATATGTCAGCGTGCTAACCACTTGGCTATTGCGCTGACGGTAATAGCCAAATTTAAATTAATATGAACTTCTGACACACACAAGCTTACTTACTTACTCCCAGAGCCATTATTATTGAAGTTGATTTTTAGCTGCCTCCTTACATTGGGGTTTTGTAACATCTAGTTTTTATGAGGCGAGTTGTTAGCCGAACCCTCAACCCCCAATCTGGAGGACCAGGACATACACACATACAATACGGACAATTTAGCGTACCCAATTCACCTATAATGCATGTCTTTGGACTGTGGGGGAAACTGGAGCACCCGGAGGAAACCCACACCAACACGGGGAGAACATGCAAACTCCACACAGAAATGCCAACTGACCTAGCAGAGACTTGAACCAGCAACCTTCTTGCTTTGTGGTGACAGCCCTACCCACTGCGGCATTATCAACATAAAATTTTTAATGATTAATTTCTTATAACTAAATTATTTTGGTTTAGCCATGATGACAGTAATTAGCTTAATTAGATTAACTTACAAATACATAATTTCTTAAGGGAGCTAATAATATTGACATTAGCTGTTAACAAAAAATAATAAATAAATATATTTTAGGGTTGCACGGTTTACCGGTACTATGGTAATATCGCAATACTATGGCTCCAATAATACTGGCGGTGCCACTGTAGTTTGTAAACAGTAGTACCGTTATTAAAGTCACTAAATTGCTCACACATTTGTGCAACAATATTTGAATAGTCTGTGGAGCTGTGTAGAAAAACTGTAGAATTCGTGACTTTTATGGTAGCCATTTGCATCTTTTCTAACGCTTCAGTTCGAATGCACATCTGAATCGGTTCATTTCTGTCCCTGTTAATATGATTTATTAGCGACCGCAATAATCTCTTTAAAAGAATGACTGAGTGAAATTTTGAACTACTTTGCATTGTTACCTGATAAGACTGAAAAAAAGAATAGATGAAAAACCCAAAATAGCAACAGAAAACATTGAAATAATTTTTGACCACTTTATATAGCCTGATTTTGTTAAGAAAATGCTATTTTGTAACAAATTTTATTCAGTATAGTTTGTATCTTTATTTTAAAGTATTTTTTGTTGGTCAGTTATCTACAAAATACTATTTAGCCTTAAGGGAATTATAAGTTAAATTTAAGTAGGTCTATTATAACAGAAAATATAGTATTTTTATGCCAATTTTCTTTATAATTTGACTTATGAATTACAGTATCGCATTACTAATTGGTATTATAATACTTCAGCTGATATAGTATTGTAAGATTAATTAATGGTATCGTGACAACCCTAATATATATATATATATATATATATATATATATATATATATATATATGTATGTATGTATATGTGTGTGTGTATATATATATATATATATATATATATATATATATATATATATATATATATATATATATATATACATACACACACACACACACACACGCACACACACATACACGCACACACAGCCAAACTAAAATAAATTATTTCCGCAGGAAAAAAAAATGTTTAATAGAAAATACTGTGGAATTAAATCCTTGCTCTGTTACAAATGAAGAATTAAAATGTCGATAAATGTAAAAAAAAGTTTATTGTGAATAATAATAAATAAAGTAATTTAATATTGGCAGTAAGTAAATGAACAAAGAATTTAAAGACATCTAATCTTTTTTCACTATTTCTCTCTCACCTCGAGCAGGACGTCAGACGTGTCGTGCACCAGCATTACCAGGGTGCCAATACGGATGTAGTTGGCACACCATGAGAAAGACAGGAGTGTTAAAGTGGCCCAGTGATGCACCAGCTGCTCCTTAAAATCCTAAACACAATCACACACACAGAGAGAGAGAAGTAGAGCTGACTGTATCTAGATTGCACTTTTATGTCTTTCTTTTCTTTTTTATTCCTATAAAACTTGTTTTAACACATTTTATTCTGTTTTTATCATTGTTATTTTCTTGTTTCTGTTATTCTTGTTTATGTAAAGCACTTTGAATTACCACTGTGTATGAAATGTGCTATATATATAAACTTGCCTAGCTTAGATAGACTAATCTTTTAAGATACTGTGACATCATATTCTCAGTTATTAATAGTTCATACTTCTAGTTAACTATTGTGATAATTACTATGATAGATGTAAGCAAAACAACTTTCTTGGTGTTTGATGACATTAGAACTGCTACCTGTAGGCTTGTTGATAAAGAGAGTTGAGGATCTTTGACCTACTACTTGACTACTGATATCTTCACGCATAATCATTTAAGTGATAACGATAATGAAATGATGTGTTGAGGCAATGGAAATACTGATATATAGATGTCTTCTTACCTTCCGTTTTACGTCTGCAGCCACACTGAACAGTAAAGAACCATAAAAACTCATCTCAGTGATGTAATACCAGTATTGAGAGTCCAGCAATGACTGTACACACACACACACACACACACACACACAAAACAAACACATTTAAACACCAAACGCCAGACAAACACGCTTGCACAAACACAACCTTTCAAAAAAAAACCTCATGCAAATATTCAGAACGGGTTTTCACTCTCCTAAGTAGAGAAAGAGAGAGTGTGTGTGTATGTATGTATTTTAAATTTATCAATTTACTGTTATTTGACTTTTGAAACTGTAGCTTTATGTACGGGTTATTCCAGAACTCCTTCATTCATTTTCTTGTCGGCTTAGTCCCTTTATTAACCCGGGGTTGCCACCGTGGAATGAACCGCCAACTTATCCAGCAAGTTTTTACACAGCGGATGCCCTTCCAGCCGCAACCCCTCTTTAGGAAACATCCACACACACAATTTAGTACCGCATGTCTTTAGACTGTGGGGGAAACCAGAGCACCCGGAGGAAACCCACGCAAACTCCACACAGAAACGCCAACTGAGCCGAGGTTCGAACCAGCGACCTTCTTGCTGAGAGGCGACAGCACTACCTACTGCACCACTGCCTCGCTTTATTCCAGTTTAATTTAACTTGTGGTATCTGGTTTGGGGTTTGCATATTGAGGTAACTTAAAGCAAGAAAAAAAAATAATGATAATAATATATAATTTTTTATAATAACATAAAAAAATGGTGAACTCAGTTATTGCCAGCTTGGTTAATGGTTTAAAAAGTTCAACATTGAGCAACAATTAGTTACAATCAAATGTTCCCTACCACATTTAAGCATTTTGGATTATTTTATGTATTTTACATTAAAAATGGTTCACGGTAAATCGCACATTTGTTGTGTACTATTGCAGGTAAAGTAAATGCTTCAAATGTATCCGCCATTTTGCATTAAATTCCATAAGCACACTTACTTGTTTGGGAAATTTCGCCCACACTTCACGTAGATCATAAAACCATGGTTTCTGTTGAACAAAACAATAACATTCACATTTATTCATCTGTATTTTATAACCCAAAACTATCAAAAAATATAACAAAGACTACAAAATTTCGATCCCAGTAGGGGATTTTTCAATGAAGTTGCATTGTTACGCCGATAGATGACGGCGAGTGAGTGAACCACTGAGTCGGTTGAATCATAAACAAGCCAGTAAACGCTTGAATCATTCTTACGATCGAAACATGATTCATTTAGCAATGGAAAAACACTCGATGCTGTCGATTTTGTTTCGGCTCCTTTGTTTGTAAACAAATATTCTTTGGCGAAATACTCAATTAACTGGTTAAATTCACTTTCAAAGGTAAGCTATCATTATGTTTTATGTTTGAGCTGTTGTATAAACAGCCATATGCTACTCCATTCATGGCCGTTAAACATCGATATTAATCACAGCTGTGAACGTTTTCATTTGTTTTATTGTTACATTAAAGGTTCAGGAACAACAAATTCACTTAAATATAAAGAGCTGACGTAATATTCATTATAATTAAGTGTTTATTCAAGTGTGCTAAGCTACAAAATAAGAAACTAACAAGTTAAGTTAACTTACTTTATGCATTCAGTCTTCAGTAACTTAATGTGCTTATCTACTTAATCTGACAGAAAACTATTTAACTTATATTACTCAATAGTTTACAGTATATTGTACACAATACTCAATATTTTAGTAATAATGGACTATTTCTGAACATACTTGGTTTGTAGTTGTTTTATGAGTTCGGTTGGTAACGTTATGTTCCTGTTTATGTGGTTGCAAATCAACTTTGGGGTTTCAAAATAATATATTAAATCATAATTTGGTCACTTAAAATAAAACATACAAATATACATGAAATTTAACTACTTACAAAACTTGGAGCAAACGTCTAACTAAAAAAAGTGTAGTAAACTATCAGTATATCTAAAATTCACTTGTATATTTGACAGTACAAACACAGAAAACTTATGTACTCTTTTAAGGCAGCTGTGTACTCATTTTACTTGTGTTTACACTTAAAACTAATTTTGTTAACTCAAAAGAGCCAACTTAATCTAGTAGTAATGAAATACACTCGCAAACTAGTAGCATGTTGGTTTCTTCCGGGTGCTCCGGTTTCCCCCACAGTCCAAAGACAGCATGCGATACAGGTGAATTGGGTAGGCTAAATTGTCCGTAGTGTATGAGTGTGTGTGTGAATGTGTGTGTGGATGTTTCCCAGAGATGGGTTGCGGCTGGAAGGGCTTCCGCTGAGTAAAAACTTGTTGGATAAGTTGGCGGTTCATTCCACTGTGGCGACCCCAGATTAATAAAGGGACTAAGCCGACAAGAAAATGAATGAATGAATGAATATTTAAATTAATAACATATAATTGTTTATGGCATATAGGCTTACAATTTCACCCATCTTTGTTAATCTTTTTTTTATTAACTTGATATATTTTAGTTTCTTCACAACTCAATCAATAAGAGCCTACCCACAATTCTCAGAGCAAATTAAGGATGAAACTATATGGGGTTACATGCTTAAGTTCAATAAGGACAGTTAGTACGATAATAGCACTGTTTGTCCTAACAACAACAAAATAATGTTAATATCTGTGTTTGGGTGTGTGCAGGGCCTGTTCATGCCTGTTATTGTGCCTGTTTCTGGATCTTTCTATCAGACTGGAGCTGTTCACAGGTGGGAAAATGTTACTAATTAGCCCTAAGGCATTACACACACACTGAATCAAGGCCTCTTCTGAGAATCCCTGCATGTGTTGTAACACACACACACTCGCACACAGTTGTTTGGAGGTCATTTAGATGTTCAGATACAGTCTGAGGTCTTTACACGTGTAGTTGACAAATAGTAAAAACAATTTTTGAAGTAAAAAAAAAAAAAAAAAAAAAAAAAAAATATATATATATATATATATATATATATATATATATATATATATATATAAGATAAGAACGCATATTGAGAATTAGCCATGGTTCCACTTGGTTTTAAAGCCTTCTTTGATGGGTTATTTTCATAGGTATTTGTTAACAGTTTATTATGGCATAGCGGTCAAAATGAGGACAAATGAGCTTGTGTATAGGACAATTTCAGGACCTTTCTCAGTGAGGGCTGGGTTTCGAACTACAAGAACAAAATATACTTACATCATATAGAGCCAGTACTCCTCCAAAAGTCGAGCACAGATAAAAGGCAAACCGCCAGCTACAGAAAGGAAATATGACTTAATAATAACGACAAACACACACATCAGTCATCATGAGTTTGTTTAAGAGAGTGTGTGCAAATATACCTGGCTTCTTTGAATTTCTTCTGTACTCCGGGTCTGTCTTGATTCCTCCTCTGGCGGAACCAACGCTCCACCTGCCTTTCTGACCAGCCCAGCTTTTTACACACACCTTTTACATCCGCCTAAGTGCACAGCACACACACAAACAATACTAAACACACACACAATGTGCTGGCTGCACACGTACAAGGAAATAAGACATACAGTTGGCATAACAATTATTAGCCCTCCTGTGATTTAAATTTTTTATTTTTTAAATATTTCCCAAACAATGATTGACAGAGCAAGGAATTTTTGCTCAGTATTTCCTATAATTTTTTTTTATTATTATTATTTATTTTGGTAAGAATAAGTTTTTAGAGTATTAGAGTACTTCGAGTTTTAAGAATTAGAGTTTTTATTTTTTTTAAACTATTTTAAGGTCTTTATTATTAGCCCTCTTAAGCAAGCCTCGGCTGGGTCAGTTGGCGTTTCTGTTTGGAGTTTGCATGTTCTCCCTGCGTTCGCATGGGTTTCCTCCGGGTGCTCCGGTTCCTCCCACAGTCCAAAGACATGCGGTACAGGTGAATTGGGTAGGCTAAGTTGTCTGTAGTGTATGAGTGTGAGTGTGGATGTTTCTCAGGGTGCTCTCACATCTGTAGTTCGCTTCATTTGGTCCGGACCAAGGGTAATAAATGATACGTTGTTGCATCTTCTGCCGTCTTTGGGTCGTTTTCACACTAGGAATGGCTGACGTGAAACTGACGTTTCGACACAGTGTCGAGATCCCGAAGCGCCAGTGTTTCGGAACGCTGCACAGAAGCATGATTCGAAGCACCCAAGTCACGTGACTAAAGTGTTTCGAAACACTTGGTCACGTGACTAAAGCGATTCAAACCCCTTAGAAGCATTGATCCCCTTAGAAGCGTTTCGAGACCTGGCGAATCTCCATTTGGCTGCCAAGGTCTGGCAAATCACATTTCATATGGCCTAGTAGACTGTGCATGTGCACCATGTTACTATGCATCAAATGACTTTTTGGGTTCGAATCCCGACTTACACAAATACTTCGAAATCATGGTTTTATGTGTTTTTATCATGTTTCTGTTTTGTGTAGCCAAAATATGATACAGCTGCAGTTACGCCATCAATTTAGCATCATTTTTGTAACACTGTAAAACAATAATTTATATTTTTACAGTACTGTGATGGTTTGGTTTAGGGTTTGGGTAGACGTTAATAAAATACAATAAATGGGAAAATATAAATAATATAAATAATTCTTGATAACTTCAGGCCACAGTTTCTGATCTAGCAACAACCCTGTTTTAAGACCAAAACAAGACATATTTATTCACAAATTGTTTATTCGGATATCAGACCAATGTTGAAACAAAACGATTCAAGAGCAAGCATTACCAACTGGTATTAAAGCATTTCAAAATGGCTGTATTAGCCTGGATTCGAACCTACAATACCCGGACGGCAGTCAGACACCTTAACCGCTCCGCTACATTAATTGAAGACCAGTGTTACAAAGTGGGCTTTAAAACCTCAATTTGCTAAACTGTTAAGTGCTGCAACTGTTTCAGTGCAATACATAAAAACTGACCACTAGATGTCACTGTAGAGTGGGGTTTCGAAACGTTTCGAAGCTTCGACACATTTGCTTTGACTGTTTCAGTGTTTCATGAAGCCTCGCTTTGCCCACCACTATTTCACACCACACTGCTGGCTTTGGTCCGAACGAACCAAAATGCTGTCACCTGACAAAATCCCCATCTCTCATTGGCCAGATGTTGTTAAACATATTCCCTAAACTGCTTATTGATTGGTCAGAATTCACGTGTGGGAAAATGCCAGTGAACTCCCGCAGGTAAACAAAACCTTTTACTCTGGAGGGACGACTGCGCTGGCTGATTGTATCCCTGCTTTAGACAAACTATACATTACGAAAATGAAGCACGGCCGCGGCTGGAAAACAGTGTTTTAATGCATCGCTCGTCACTTCAGGAGAAGGCGTGTATTCATTTAGCTAAGCTGCAACATGGTCATCTTGCGGAAATATTACCAACAATCCATCAGGTAATGTTTTCCGCTCTTTGTGGTAAAGTGCTGTCAATAAATATTTTTCCTCCATATCCTATAATGCACAGCGCATCGGCCTACGGCAGATGAATTAGTCCAAAACGCGCAGTACTTTTTGCGGTTGGACCTGTTTTAGTACGTATCATATTCTCACCACAAACACAAACTGCTCCAGGGTTCGTTTGAAAGTGTACCGAGACCACCTCTTCAAGCAGGTCTCGGTACGCTTATTTGGTCTGCTTTTGGTGCGCACTCGAGTATGATTGCTGTATTCTCACCTGCCCAAACGAACCGTACCAAAAGGGGAAACGAATTCTAGTGCGATTCAATCAAACTAAATAAGGCAGGTGTGAAAGCACCCTCAGAGATGGGTTGCGGCTGAAAGAGCATAAATGAATGAATGATATATTATTTAATGTCTATGTGTCATACAGAGATAAAGGATTAATTTAGACTATAGTTTCACATAAGCTTGGTTTCTATTCCAAGCTAATTTGTATTTTTAAATGCTAATCAAAGAACAGAAAACCATGAGTATATCGGGGCATTAAATCTCATTTACTCCTGACTTCATACTGTACGTGTTAAAGTAATAGTGCACCAGAAGTGAAAATTCTGCCATCATTTACTCACCCTTCATTTGTTCCAAACCTGTTTGAGTTTCTGTTGGACACAAAAGAAGATATGCTGAAGAATGTTGGGGAAAAAAAGCAGCTATTGACATCCGTAGTATTTTTCTTTCTACTGTCGATGCATTTTTCAGCAATCTTCAGAAATTCATTAAACTTTAGAACCACTTCGGTGTGAGCAAATGGTGAGAATTGACATTTTTGGTGAACTATCCCTTTAAAGTGCAAGCCCAGAAAAAACGTTACTTGCTGGAATTCACTTAATGGCCACTGATATTGCTAATAACAAGGATTTCTGAATTCTACATGTAAAGGATTATATTTTCTACCCAAAATTAATTGAATTATTTCTGATTTTGGAGTGTAATATATACAGTACCAGACATCAGGGCTGGGCTATATGGCAGAAATGCAACCACGATAATTATTTTCCACATTGATGCACACATTTCCAAAATCCATAATGATATATATTCCGATATAAGTTGTTAAAGAGCCCATATTATGGGTTTTTGAAAATTCCCCTCCATGTAGTGTGTAACACAGCTCTAAGTGAAGTAAAGTATCCAGCTAAGGCTTAAATCTGTAAGAATACAGTGTTTAAAACTGTTGATTCATCTATATAAGAGTCGACTCATAGTGCTTCAAACGAGTCGCCTTGATACTGATTCATTAGGTGTTTCGCCATGACGTACGAACGAAACCAAGTTATTCACGTGCACGCGCAAACCCGGGAGATTTCAAACCTGAGGCCCCGCCCTCTGACGCAGAAACCCAGACACACACACACACCCACAAACACACGCACACACACACACAAACATGCCGGTCGATTGAAGTCACACTGCAGATGGATATATTGAGTCTCTACCCAAAGATGAAACCTCAGCATTATAGCCAAGCAGTTGGAAACTACTGGAAACTTCTGGAAACTACATGCTACAAAGAATACTTCATCAGCGTTTGTTAAAGGAAGGATCAGTAAAGAGTAACTTAATGCTGGACGTCAGGATGGATTTTTCTTCCTCCATTTCTCAAGTGTAAGTACGTGCGATTAAAGTTGCCTCGTTTACTCTAGCTTGCAAATGTATTTAGTTGTGATTTGTTACTTGTAACCGCGTGTACTGTATCAGGTTAACTGGCTATATTCTCTTATCGCGTGCAAAGTCACGTTAAAAACGCGACGCGTGCTGCTTTGTTAACGGAGCTCCGTGGATGAGGAGAAGTGTGTGCGTGTGTGCGCGCTGTCGTCCGGAGGTGTGTGTGTGTGTGTGTGTGTGTGTGTGTGTGTGTGTGTGTGTGTGTGTGTGTGTGTGTGTGTGTGTGTGTGCGTGCGCGCGTTGTCGTCCGGAGCAGGGTTAAGTGCGTGTGTGTGTGCAATATGTGTGTGTGTGTCTGTGAAAAGAGCAGAGTGAGAAGCTAGGAGATCTCCTCAACTGTTTTTGGAGTTTTTGCTCAATAAAATAGTTAGTCGTCTGAATTTTCAAGTCCATAGTCTGTATTTACATTGACCCACTGGCAGCTAAAATCCACGCCTACACTATCGAGCGTGTGTGAACTGTGATTACTTTTATATTGCTGATTAGCTGTTTGGCTTTTCACTTTCTGACTGAAGGCAGTCGACCAATCGCAACAGACTGTCATTGGTCCAATCAGCGCAGATTAGCTTCGCGCTAAGGAGGGGTTTGGGAACAAATGAATCACTGGACGATTCATACGGGAGTCGCTGGGATAATTAGGTAAAATTAAATGCAGATTATAAGACCATGAAAGTGTTTTTTTGACCTTGCATGCATATTAAACTGTTGTTGGAGACCCTTACAACCAAGATATGACCCTATTTCATGTATAATATGGGCTCTTTAATGCTTCCAGATTTTAAAAAATTCCCCAACAATGACTGAAGCCACAAAAACTAGAGGGTCCGTTAAATGACCTAACATTTTAGGCCAATAATTGTTCGGTAGCTGAAAATTCTCTAATATCGACACAGTTTTAGATTCCCATTGTTGCACATTTCTGCTGTGTGGCTCTGCTGTGTGGCTCTTAGATCAATATAGGTTAAAATAAAATCCAGAGCTTATCATAAACTTTACCGTGATTTGATAAAATATTGTTTATCTACCCAGCCCTACCAGACATGCCCAAGATTTAATAAATTAAAGAAATAGTTCATCCAAAAATGAAAACTCTGCCATCATTTACTAATCCTCAAACCTGAGTTTCCTCAGTTTAACACTAAAGAAGAAATTTTGAAAAATGCTGGTAGCTGGCACCCATTGACTTCCATAGTATTTTTTTCCTACTAAAGAAGTCAATGGGTGCCAGCAACCATCATTTTTCAAAATTTCTTCTTTGTTCAACAGAGTAAAAAGGGCTCGAAATGAATCTTTTTGCTTGGTAGCACTGGTGCTCCTAATGTGAAAATGTGGTCGTACCAGCCAAAATTTTGTCGCACCCACCAATAATTATTTGACCATTACCACAAGTTTTATATTAACAGACTTATTGCATCTGAAATCATCCTGATGATCAAATGAAGGATTAAATCGAACATCTCATAGATTCTCTTAAAATGTGTAGATTCAGTGGCAAACACTGTTACCTGAACACTCCATCAGAGAGACTTTACAGTGAGTCTTCGAATAATGTATCACTTATCAGATGTGCCATTATTTGTATCTTTAGGTGGTTTCTAAAACAAAATCTGTCAGTGTGCTTTCTCTCAACTTCAGTGCTTAGCATTTTCGTGACTGTAGCTCCCCATCACCTGAAGCCAGAAGGCATTGATTGAATGATTGACAGCTGAAATTAACCAATCCATTCGCGTTCAGTTCTAGAGCAGTGTGCCAATCAGAAGAGCTTGAAGGGTTTGCGGGATTTGTTTACTGTAGGAATTTTACATAGCGACTGTTTAAAACTATTCCTGAGTGCACCGTTTCTTGCTATTACTGTATGTGCAAAGATGCATTCTGCGTGAATGTCTCCTAAATATGCACACGCGGTGAACCTTTTGCAGTTAAAACCGGTCACAGGCAACAATTTTTGCACTCGCACAGATACTCCCAAATGTATTTTGAGGTCACATTGATAAAATTCATATGTGCATATGTGACCAAAGCGGTCCTAATTTCCAGCCCTGCTAAAGAAACATATAAAGGCTTAAAACCACTTGAGGGAGAGTACATGATGACAGTATTTTCATTTTTGGGTGAACTATCCCTTTAAATGGGTGACAGTAGTTACCTGTGTTGGGTGTTTAGAGTGTGTTCTGTAGTATGTTTCCAGTAGTGGGTTGTGTGATGCTCTCTTGCGAATTTTGTCTTTAACTCCAAGAGCCTGAGCGAGTGGCACTGCTATCAGCCTATTTAATGGAGAAAGAACAAATATAAACTTCCTTGGCCAACTGGCTTTTCCAGCTTCATTTTGCTGATGAGTAACATCAGTCCACCAGCACTAAACCTGCACTAATCAGCAAATCCAGCATGTACTTTAATGCTAATGTAAGCTGGTCTTGTCAGTGTCATTTAGATTGTGTGTGTGCGGGAGTGTGTACCTTTCATATAATGCTCTTAAGCCGAGCAGCAGCACTGCAACAGGTAGAATGATGTACAAGTGGGAGGCACGTGCGTAGACACACCCCTCACTGTCCTGTAGATCCGCCCACGTCACCGGCCTCGGCAACCACAGCCGGTCCCACCAAAACCACTCACTGAGCATCGCCCTGCAAATAACACAACAGCCAACTTTACATGATTCATTTAGCACATGTTTTTATCCACCTAGAAACCGGAGCACCCGGAGGAAACCCACACAAACACGGGGAGAACATGCAAACTCCACACAGAGATGCCAACTAGCCCAGTTGGGACTTGAACCAGCGACCTTCTTGCTGTAAGGTGACAGTGCTAACCACTAAGCCATTGTGCTGCCAAAAATTGAGAACAGTATTTTTAAATATAAATACAAGTAATAACAATTGCATATAAACGCGCTTCCTCAATGTTATGCTTATTATATTGCATACAAATTAATGGCTGGCTAACATTTTTATGACCAATAGAATTTTTCCTATTCAATGGTTAGATGGATGAATAGAAAGAAAATGTCCATTTGAGTTGAAGTGAATAGAATATTTTGGTCGATTTTTCTGTGCTATTGTAGTGTGCAGTCGCTCCTGTAATAGGATACCTACATGAGCACAATAGGCAGAAATGAACAACACAAACACCGGCCAGCTTTACTGGAACATTCTCAGCATTTAAGCATTTTCTTATTCAACTCCATATCTTTTTAGGAAAAGGAGTTCAGTCTTTGTGATCCCAGAAGCCATTTCTAATGAAGAAAATGTAACATGTTCAATATTGCCACAAACACTCACAGGACATTATTTATAAAAAGCAATTCGCATGCAGTTATACTAAAATCTACAATAACATGCTGAAAGAGTGAGCATGTCTGTGTGAAAAAGAGTTTAAAATAAGTTTGAATGGGAGATATGAGAACATTGAGTCCCACTGGCAGTATACTACTACAATATTCAATTTAATTCAAGTCATATTTACTTTTAGAGCGCTTTTACAATGTAGATAGTCAAAGCAGCATAACATAGAAGTTCTAGTAGACTGAAACTGTCAGTCCAGTCGGAGTTGAAGTTTAGTTCAGTTCAGTGTGGTTGAATTTCAGTGCTGAAAGTTTAAATACAGATCTAGAGTTATACTTCAATGTATTCAGACTCACTTTTTTAGTTCCAGAGGTAAAGTCTTGAGAGCAGACAACTCTACACAGCCCTAAAAGGTTTTGCATTACACTTAAGATAAAAGTTTAAGACTCTGATTTAAGCAGTGTTTTGTTGGAGCGAAAGCTTCTCAAGTTACTGTCTCTATTCTTATAATAAGTAGTGACTGTTGATTGTTACCATGACAAACACACACATAAGACTTGCAAAGAAACACACGTCAAACAGAAACAAAAGCATCCATACCTTCTATCCGCTTAAAGTTTGTCCGTTTCTTGTGTTTACACACCTTTCTCCTTTTTTTCATCTGTTGTAATTCCGCTCACACGCACCTTTAACCAAGCTGTGCCCAGTCTGCTAGGTAAATCCGCTAGGTACTAACAGAACAAGTAAACTCTCTCACACACACTTACACTGCATACCTTAACCCTCCACAAAGAGCTCATTGAACCGCTTGAGTGTGTGTGTCTTGAAGGGGGGCAGTGAATTGGATATGTGGGAGGGGCCACATTCACCGCAGGTAGAGTCACAGAAAGGTTTAGACACAGAGGAGGTGAACCTTGAAATACTGCCATAAAAAGGTTAATAACTCACAGGATGAATGAGAGAAATAGGTTGATTTGTTGTGACATTTACTTAGAGTGAGTGTTTAGTTCTTTTTTACATTTACACTCATGGCATATGGATGTAAATTCACAGTGACAGGTGCAGTGCTGTCTATGCTATACTTGATCATTTTATACTTGTGTGTACATGACCTGTGAATTGAACCTGTGACCTTGGTGTGTAACTAGGGTCATATTGTCCCACATAGAACTCTGATACATGGAAATGGCATGACATATAGGTATTAGGTACCTATTTCAGGAATGTGATTCTTCCATATAAGTACAGATTTCCGTATGTCCAAGCCAAGGGCGACCCCTGTCATTTGCAAGATTATGAAATCACTTTGTGATATATTTTGCAGAAAAAAAACTGCAATTTAAATTTTGTCCAATATTGTGCATCCCTACACTAAATTAGATGAACAGTTTTATAGAATTAAAAAAGCATCAGCTTAAGCCTGTCAAAATGCCACAGGGTTCTTGCTGGACAATAGTTTGGAACCGGTTGAAAATGATATTCATGTTTTTTTACTGGGTTGCAGTACTGTGGGGCAACACAATAGAAATGCTAATTGAAGGAAAGGTAAAGAAAATCGTTTATAATTGTAAAACCTGGGCGATTTCTGTTAATTGTATGGTAGAATGACATAGGTTCTATGCAGTCTCAAAAGTGCATTGAAAAAGATTTTCTAAAGAAGTGCTTAGTTTGACGTTCTAGATAACTTCTGTGAAATAAATTGACAGTTTCGAGAAACTGCTTATAAACTTCTGTCAGAAATTCAAGATAATGCTCTATCCTTATTCAGCGTAACAAAAATGATACAACATATTTATTATAGTACATCAGGAACTACATCTAAAGTTATATTACACTGTTATTGTTGCAGTTTGTTCCAAATGTTTTGGAATTATTTACATTTCCTTATAATACTCTTTGTTACTTTCCTTGAGCTGTTTCCTTGATATTCTTATAGCGGGGATGTCCTGTATGTGGCAATACAGTGTGAAAGAAGTGTTTACTCATTGTCATATCTCATTTGCACTGTTATACTGTACCACATGCATGACCACAACCCTGGGAAAAATCTTAAAAGGAAATGCGTAATCGCTTATCACTGGTTCCTTTAGAAAAATCACGTGATTCTGCTCCCAGTCCTTTGTTTCACGGTTGTCCAAGCTCTTATTTACTTCCAGTATAAGTTTTCTGTCTCCATCTAGTGGTGGCCGACAATACAGAATTTAAAAAGTCAGCACACAACACTTGATTTTGCTTGTAAGCCTGATCTAGTTCAGTATTTCCCAACCCTGTTCCTGAAGGCACACCAACATTACATATTTTCAACCTCTCCCTAATTAAACACCTGAATCAACTCATCAGAACATAAGAAATTATTGGGTCAGATAAGGAAGACATGCAAATTATGTACTGTTGGTGTGCCTTCAGGTACAGAGTTGGGAAACACTGATTTAGTTAGGCCCAGATAATGCCTGAAAATGCATTTGTTTCGCAATGTCTGATATTTGAAAGCAGTGAACATACCAAAAAAACATGTATTTTCCATTTTTTTTTATTAAGAACAGTAATCATGTTTCCCCCCATTATAATATCAAAATATTGTTTAATATTCCTCAAGACCTCTAGAAATAACATGGACATTAATGCTGGTTTGTAACTGTTCTTCGCTAACAGATCCACAATGCATATCATACACACCTGCCACTCAACACCGAGCTGAACAACACACATTGGCCACGGCCACACTGCAGCTAAATACAGCCGTCAATCCTGTTGTGTTCATATTTTCTTTTAAATAGTTTTTAATGCCCCAATATTCCTGTTTGTTAGTCACACGAGCTGAAATATGGCTTTAAAGAATAGCGCATATGTGTCATATGGCCTACTTTCATGAGTTTGTAAAGTACAAATAAACATTCACTTTTATAATGTCGGCAAGAGAAGCCTCATTTTATGTTGGGGGGTAAAAATAATACCACATCAGGGTGAGTAAATGATGACATAATTTTCATTTTAGGTGAACTAATCCTTTAATCCTGTTCTGTACACACTGAGTTTGGTAGTGACAGCTAATGACGTATTGAAAATTGACAGATGCTTGACAGAATAGATCCCAGGACACTAGTATTAGTTTGCGGAAAATCAAAAACACCATATACTGCTGGCATACATGGTTCATGTTTACAGCTGCAAGACGTCAACTATTGCTTATTTTGGGGTAGCAGGATTGACACCTGTAATAAATACACCAATGGAAATATAATTTAGCTAGGAATGATAATTTAGCAACTCATTCCTACAAATGATTGAAATTGTCGCTTTAAAAATGTGGCAGTGTGAACATGGCCTGTGTGCGTTCATACAATTTCCCCCCGTTGGTGGTGAACGGGTCGGGAATAAACATGATAAATGGGTCTTAATCCCTGAAAACCTCTTCACAGTGAATATAGCATGCTTTACTTTAGCTTTAACTGTGCTAGCATAGTGCTAAATGAGATTTATATAAAATACTACAGTGTATTTGCAATGTACAGTGTAATTGGCTTTGCAAGTCCATTTCAACATCACATTTCTTTGCTATGAGATTGCTAAACATCAAACTTGCCATGTGGATGAGACACTACAGATGTTACAGACCAAAGACAAAAGACAATTCCACAAACAAGTTGGCTCATTTGAAGCTGGAATATTGTAAGTTCACATTTAGTTATCTTTCAGTTTAAGTACACGTTAGCAAAACTCATGAGGACAACAACACCACGAAATGAAAGTTCCACTTGCTGAGTAACAATTCGTATTGGACTGCAAAGCCCTTTGGCCCATATTCCTAAGCCTCTCTCTGTTCTCACCTGTTCCGGTTCAAGAGGTCAGGCTAATGAAATTTGGTGTTTGTTTAAATCTGTTTATGCCTGTACAGGTTTATAAGTGAAAAAGAGAATGGCAAGTCACAGTATAAGACAATGTTTTAAGAGTCATCAAGCCACATCGAATGGCTCCAGAGGAATACCCAGAATGCATAAGCCAGATTTGGCTCAATGATTCTGTGAAAAAGAAATCCCCCTAGACAACCAACTGGAGCAGCACATCTTATTAGTGATCCTCCCCCAAGCCATCGATGATTGATCTACATCCACAGTTACCAATTACGCTTGTTCAGTCATCGATGAGAAAGTGACGAGTCAGAGATGAGTTGTTGATGGCATGGACTGCCTGGCACTGAGAGTGGTGATTGGATGCAAGGTGCTGAAGAGGTGGAGATTTTGAGTCACACTCATACAGGAGAGTTACGTTTGAGATCACTGAGTGAAGGGGGGATCTGTTGACTGAGGTGTGTAAAGGTAGTGGAATGGCTAGGTCTGGCTGTCGTCTCTTCTGAAGTTTCTGAGCCTCTATACTTTGGAGGAAGAGTCTGACATCGGCTCTTAACTTTCGAGCCTGTATCGTGAGGTGGAAGCCCTTTGGTCGTGCTTCCTATCAGCTCTGGTTTCGAAGGAGGACGTGGTAGTCCTGTTGATTGGCTGCCTATGAGCTCAGGTTTCGAAGGAGGACGTGTAAGTCCTGTTGATTGGCTGCCTATGAGCTCAGGTTTCGAAGGAGGACGTGTAAGTCCTGTTGATTGGCTGCCTATGAGCTCAGGTTTCGAAGGAGGACGTGGTAGTCCTGTTGATTGGCTGTCTACGACCTCTGGTTTTGAAGGAGGGCGTGGTAGACTTGTTGATTGGCTGCCTACAAGCTCTGGTTTTGAAGGAGGACGTGCTAGACCTATTGATTGGCTGCCTACTAGCTCTGGTTTCGAAGGAGGACGTGGCAAGGCTGTCAAAAGGCCACTTGCAAGCTCCGGTCTGGACGGTGGCCGAGGAAATGCTATGGAATTGCTGCTCGTGAGCTCTGAATCCACAGATGTTTTGCTTCCAGAAGGCTTGGTTGTTGATGGTGCTTTAGGCAAGGTCCGGGTGAGCTCGCTGAGAGATGGAGGAACTTTCTGCTCGAGGTGTGTGAATGTAGTGGAGTGGCTGGTTTTAGTTGCACCGTCTTCAGGTTCAGGTTCTCTGTGCCTTGGTGGAAGGGTTCGGCAACGGCTCTTAGCCTTAATATTCGGTTCTCGAGGTGGAGGTCCATTTGTATCAATTGCTCTGTACCGTGATAGTGAGCCGGATTTGACTGAATGGTATGAAGATGCTGAAGGTGTGGCGGGCGATTCATCTTGACAGGCTATCTTAGACACGGATTCTGAAGTAGAATTGAGACTTTCACATGTGGAACTTTGCCTTTCATCCGGCAGTTCACTGGTGGATGCAATTGGTTCATCTGGGGATTGTTCCTCAAGTTCCTCCTCCTCTTCTTCCTTGGTCAACCGAAGTTCTTTCAGCTCTTCGTCTGACTGGCTTAGCATCATCCTACTGCAGACAGGCAGCTCCTCTGGTGGTCCTTCCTCTAAACCCTTGATTACTACATCAGTGTTGGTAGCTGTCAGCGAGTGTGATTGTGAACACTGCTTGTCCGCCTCCTCGGTGAGCAGAAGATCCATCAGAAGTGTTTTCTCTCTCTTCAATTGCTCCTTCAGAGAACGAGGCACGTCTGGGATCAACCATGCCACCAGCATGCTGAGAAACATGGCCAAGTTCTACAACACAACAACATGTAGAATCAAACATCCAAGTTGCAATTACAGGAATAGTCAGT
This sequence comes from Danio rerio, assembly GCF_052040795.2. Lineage (NCBI taxonomy): Eukaryota > Metazoa > Chordata > Actinopteri > Cypriniformes > Danionidae > Danio > Danio rerio. The sequence continues at coordinate 8,486,496 of NC_141038.1, read as the reverse complement.
GTGACATGCAAGTAATTGGGACTTGGTCTCTCATTTTTGCAAAAAAAAACATGAGAAATCTTTTAAACAATGATGCACTTCTCAGTTTTTAGGCATTACTAATATAAATATGAATCTGGATAAATGCTGTAGTTTGCTAAAGTTACAATTCCAAAGTTAGAATGCTAGTCTAATCTGTCAATCAATTTAAGGGTATTTAGGTCACTACGGCTTTTTTACTTACTGTAGGTCACTGAACAATGACAACCCCCCGCCTTATTTCTAATATTTCATCTCCATTTTAATCTCCTACTAGTAGTTCAAAGGGGGGAAACTAGAGCTTGAGCCCCCTTGCTGGAGACTAGGCTAAATCTGTTTAGCTTTATTAAAATACTTTTTATCAAGCAAAGATTATACTGGAATATGAAAGCATGACTGCTTTAGGCACACATGCTTCATGTAAAAGATATCTCAAGACTACACTTGTGTTTAAAAGTAGATAGAGTTTTAGTATTTATCTCACAAGAAAAGCAGTTCAACAAAGACTGACCTGAAAGAAAATGACGAAAGCCAGACGTGCAGCGAGCACAGACCAGTATTGCTTAGAGAGCTGGTAAGACTCTGGAGACCATGGTGGATCTCGATAGTCCTTATACCTGTGAAGATGTGGAAATGGAGAACACAGAAGATGTTATTAAATAATTCAAGTGTAGTACAGTTTAAATGAGTTTGCATATGTGTCGTATGCACCTGCAAATACGCAGATGCCTGTCAAAGTCAGTGTCATGTGGAGCAGTGCCAGGTTTAAAGTTGCTTGTGTTGAAGTAAGCCAGAGTATGGTTGGTAAAACCATGCATGGTGCCGGTCTCGCTGTACAAATACTGATACACCATCCGAGGAATGAACTCTGATGTAAAGGAGATCACAAATGCCTAGAGGGAAGGAGAGACAGAAAGGGGAAAAATTAATCCTTGTGCATCCTTATATGGACATTTTTTATTCATTTATTTGATCTTTAAGATTATATCAACTGCGTTAATCCAAATGTCATACATTTTTGTAGAAAAGTTGTGTTTTAATTGAAACTGTAATATTACCTTTCATAATAGTTTCGTTTAGTACCTTCAAGGACAAAAATATTCGCATTGAAATCTAATTCAACATTTCATTTACTTTATTAGCAATTTTCTATGTTGTTGGCAAGGTTTCAGAATTTTAGTTGTTTTATAACAAATTTTAAATATTATTATTTAAAATATATTTATATTTTAAATAAAATTAATATGAATTAATTAAATAATATTATATTAATTTATTAATAATTAAATTAATATGATGATTTTATTTAATATATAAAAATATATTCATATTACAATGTGTTTTAAATATTAAAATATTGTCACATACAGTTAAGGACAAAATGATTAGCCCTATTATGAAAATAATTATTTTTCAAGCATTTCCCAAGGCATACATTTTTCTACAGATTTTTAAACATAATAGTTTTAATAAATAACTTCCAATAACTAATTTATGTTAAAATTAGTATTTAGAAAATAGAAATTATTATTAGCTAAAAGGGTGTAACTGATCACAACCCACAGTTCGGAGCGCACGTGACCCACAGATTTTTTTACTTTTTTTGAACTTGAACATTCATAACAATTGCAGAGAGATCATCTCCTGTGTCATTCACATGTATGAAAGCATTTAGGCTTTTCTATAAAGTATAATGATGATGGAAAAAGTTGTGGTGGGACCTAAATGCTTTCTTAGGTTATTAATTTAATGTTTTTTTTTTGTCACTGCTTGTTTAGCCTGCATTAATGCATTCAGCGTAAAGCTGCACAATTAAACATAAAAAGATTGTGATCTCATTACAAACCCCCGCAACATGAATGATAAATGATAATGATTTGCATATGTTTATTAATTCTTTGAAGTGCTTCATTCAAATCTGCATTTGATCGGGAGAGATTTCGTTTTTTTCAGTGAGTTACAAGCAATCAAATAAAACTAAAGTACTGGGAGAACAGTTTATAGATCAGATATAAACATTAATATAAAGGTTAAAATCATTGTTTAATGGAACAACGCTTATGAATGTTCTAGCAATTACACTTTGTAACCAATAGGTGGTGACAAACAACCATCAAAATGATGTCACTGAATAGGTTTTAAAAATGAGGCACCTAATCAAACAGTTTTATTTGTGAATTGTTGAATCCTTAATTGAAAATAAATTACATGTTGTACAAGATTTCAGATTTCTATATTTAGCATTATCAGCAAAGATTATTTTTCATATTGAATATTTTCCTTTTTTTCAGCTGTTTCTTTCTTGATTTTTGTTTTAATTCAAATTACAGGTTCCAAGCTCTGTTTGTTAAAACCCAATGGTTTTTGCAGTAATACTTGGAAAGCAAATGACATTTGTCTCATCCTTTTTTTTTTTTTGCTGATCTGAGAAATGGTCCAATCTCAATGGTCCAGACTCAAAAAACATAGTGTGATCCAAATCGTGTGATTTGTGGTCTGTTACACCGCTATTAGCTAATGATATTAATCTTATCAGTTTTTTTTTTCAATTTATTGTAGAATTTTTCTGTTTAACATCACTTTGGAAATATTTTGGGGGGAAAACACTTCCTCAGGATGGGTAATGGATAATAAATTTGTTACTATCTGGTTTGGATTTTTCCCCACTGTTGTCTGCTTTTGAGCTCTGCAGGCCAAATAAAATTATGTATATAATGTATGTGTATATAGTGAAGAATTTGTGTGTTAGTGGTAGTTTTTTATTTAAAGTGACAAGCAAAAATGCTAATGTATCAAAATAATGTAGTTTCTGATCATTGACTAATCTAAAACTGTAATAATCTTTAAAAATCTGCTTAGTATATGTTTTCTCTCAAACACACAAAAAAGGGGTATTATGTAAACCAGGGGTGCCCAAACATTTTTGTATGAGGGGCCAAAAAACAAATATCAAAAGATAATTATAGCAAACTATTTTACATTACATTTGCCATAGGTAATTGCCTGATTTATTTCATAATATTTAAAAATCAATAGAAAAAAATTATAACTTATTGCTGTAAAAACAATCATATTTACTGTATGACACAGTGGAGTTCAGTGCTGAATATAGTCAAGCAGAATCTCCTTTTGCCTTGATTTGCTCGCCAAAGTTTCTGCATTGTCCTCTATTCGTCAGGTAACTGTATGTGCACTTTAAATTACTTCATTTAAATTGAAACATTTAATTTCAGTTAACTTTTTGTAGCTTAACAACAAAACAAGTAAATAAAAGGTTACATTTAATGTGAAATGACAGACTCAATCTAAACCATCCCCATCATTCTCCTTCTCTTCTCAGATGAGATGACGGGCCAAATCAAAGTTTACCATGGACCAACTTTGGCATGTGTGCCCTAGTTTGGGCATCTCTGATCTAAACAAACTGTAAATTGGTTGCTGTAGTCAGCACTAATGCTTGTAAAGGAATGTATGTCAGTGAAGGTTTAAAAAAATATATATAAAATATGGCTTTTTGTAATATTCTTTTGACAGATATTTAACTCGCATGGGTTAAAATCAGTCTGCTTGAAACAAATCATTCTAAACTCTGCCAGCTACTAAATGGATTTAGTTTCACCACATCTTGACACTCACATTTGTAATGACAGCGAACTTGCTGATTCCACTCAAGATGTTGTACCATATGCCTGGGAAAGGAAAGATAAACATTTGACAGTGTAAACGAATAACAGCGATGTTGACGTGCAATCATGAATAAGTCTGTGTATATTTGCTGCAGTATTTCATACCAATCTCTTTAGCACTGACTGCGTCGGGTCGGCGTATTTCAGTGACAAATTTTGCCGCATCTAGTCGGATTTCAATGACGTTATTAAGCAGGGCGAACACTGGTGCCAGCGGGAAGGAGGCCACAAAGAGTGTGACAAATCCATACTGAATAACTGCAGACGAACAAACACACACACACAGACACACGCATACATCAGTAATCCATGTCCTTAATCAAACCCAGCTCTTCAAAGTCATTGCAGGACTCTTAAAACACTCTCGCTGAATCTCTTCTAACGAAAAACTAATACTAGCTTGTTTAGAGGAGGTTTTGGCATCCGTTTTTCAGACAGTGTTGATAATTGTTGTTAAACAGCTGTGTGACTGCAGTGAAGGATTATTGGAAGCATTTTGCCATGCAGATATGAAGGATTTCATAATAAATAAGTAAATAAAATAATATACAGTTGAAGTCAGAATTATTAGCCCCCCTTTGATTTTCTTTTTCAAATATTTCCCAAATGATGTTTAACAGAGCAAGGACATTTTCACATTATGTCTGATAATATTTTTTCTTCTGGAGAAAGTCTTATTTGTTTTATTTCGGCTAGAATAAAAGCAGTTTTTAAAGTTAAAACACCATTTTAAGGTTAAAATTATTAGCTCCTTTAAGCTATATATTTTTTCCGATAGTCTACCGAACAAACCATCATTATACAACAACTTGCCTAATTGCCCTAACCTGCCTGGGTAACCTAATTAACCTAGTTAAGCCTTTAAATGTCATTTTAAGCTGTATAGAAGTGTCTTGAAAAGTATCTAGTCAAATATTATTTATTTATTTATGGCAAAGATAAAATAAATCAGTTATTAGAAATTAGGACCTGAAATTGGGGGAAAAAAAACAGGGGGCTAATAATTCAGGGGGCTAATAATTCTGACTTCAACTGTATGTAAGGTACAGAAAATGACTGGCCCAATGTAACGCAAAGTTGGTGCAAGTTTTTAAATGCTATTTAAAGGTCCTGTGAAGTGCTTTGAAATGTGCATATTTATTTTTATGTTTGATAGGGGTGTGAACCTGGTCTTATGGTAGGGTTCGGTTACGATTATCATGTCATCGATTCGGTTCAATTCAATTGCATTGACGATGCTTTCCATACATAATTTGATTTTTTCTTCAAAACACAATATTTTTTTTAATAAAAAATATAAATAAATTAATATTTATATATTATTTGTAATACAATTTTGTCTTTTAATACAAGCAGTAAAATATATGAACTGTATCTTTAATTTTACCTGCCTAAAGAAAACACTCTTTTCGAATATATGAAACATAACTTCAATACTTGCACAGAAGACAGCATAAGCATTTATAACAAATAAGCTACAGTAAACGTTAGCCCGCTTCCTTTTTGAGTGCTGTCTTACAGCCCTATGATTGGTCATTGTCTTCACCCGCTCAAAAGAAAGGGCTGCGATTGACTTTAGAAATGAAAGTGCTGTTCACCAATGAGTCACGCGGGAAGAACAGCCGTGGTAACAGTCTTTATGTGCATATTATGCGGTTATCACTGGTAATCCATAATAGACAGTGGAGAAAACTCACAACTCAGGCACGCTCGTGTCTGGTTCCACAAGTATCGCTTTAACAGCCAAGAGGAAAAGTTACCTCACAAACAGGCCAACACAGCGGGTCAAATGTCCAAAGTGTGTGAGAGAGAGAGGCAGAGATGGATTTTTACAGCATTTCTCTCTAGTAGTGAAATAGCGGCTCGTGTGCTGTGCCTTCTTCAGTGTCAACAAAAGACTTTCCAGCAAACTCACAAGCAGTTGAACTGTGCTTAATTATCTACATTTTAAGTAGTAGGAGCGTTATTTAGTCACCCTTGCCTCCTTTGACATCGCACATAGTAGATAAATGATTGGTTATGATCTATTACGAAACCGATATTAAATCGTCCCCATCTGCATCGCCGTACACCGAAAAAACAATTAACTTTGACACCCCTAATGTTTGATATAATCCTAACTAAAACTTGAAGAGAGGGTGGGACAGAGTAGCTCCTCCCCTTAGAAAAAAACAGCCAATAGCATTTTGTTTCAATCGCAGCTCTGTCAGTGGGAGTGGTTGAGCTCAAGCGGGCGGGGCATGTCTGATACTACACAAAATTTGATTCGTCAGGATTTGATGGGGGAAAAAATGATTTATTTAGGTGAAGTGACAAACTTCAATCTTTGGATGTTTATATCTTCTACATGCAAATTGTGTCACTGTGTTAAAGCACACTAGCTTATAAATCTTCTTAAGACTAACATACTGATACTAACAGCTAATGACACTTTCTTACCCAACATTTGGGTTTGTGGATATTTGACCAAACGTGTTAAAACAATGAAGCATTACAGAAGTATATGCTCATAAACTATGATGGAAACAGACTTACATTTACACAGATACATTTCTCAATGCACATTAAAAAGTCATGTGATTTTGACACTGAGGATGTGATTGTATACCCAGCTCAATCACATAACCTTAAATGGTGTTTTAATAATAAGTATGAATGAAATCCATCATCAACATTATTTTGTAATAATGACCTCTCAGAACTGTCTAGCATGGGTGTGTTAAAACATCAGGCACCTGCTTCCAAATTCAACATAAACTGCCAATGATTGTTATTGTATGTGGCACAACATATTTGTCAATCCATGCTCATTGGAAATATGTACCCAGGAATACATTTTTGAGAACCGAGAAATGAGTACCCTGGACTATGGTTTCTTGCAGTTTTTGTTTTCACAAATTCACTTTTACAATCTCAAATACGTTATTGGGGCATGTTTTCTCATACGTGCCATTACTTGTAAGTCCACTAGAGGCCGCAGTGTACATTTTTGGCCTCCTCAAGTCCTAAAAGTATTGTCCTAAATGGACCACTTTTGTTTTTTTAACATCCTGATGGCGTTAGATGTTGGCCAAATTAGTGTAATAAATAACTAAACTGCCAAAAATTACTATAAATATAAGCGCATTTACCTTTGGGAAGCGCTATAATCACTCTCGTATTATTGGATTTCACAAACCAAAATAAATAAAGTAATGCAACATCAGTGCCTGAAAGCTCTGCCCATTCCTCCACATGAGCAAAGCAGCGGTTGAATTTTAATGGTTGAATAAGTGCATTTATACTACAAAACGGTGTAGAATAGTGCATAGATATGCAATTTGGGATGCACCTATAGTTTTATGTAAAGGCAAGGGCTCTGGGCATCTGACTCAATGAGCAAATGGTATTGGCGGAGCAGTGTCTTTCACAGTGCAGTGGAAAAGTGTTCATAAATCCCTCTGTAGAGAATTTTTTTGTGCTAACAGCATGCAAACACAAAGCCCCCTAATGAATATACAGTGGTAATGGCAAAAAATAAACTGGAGGAAGATTTAAAGAGATCCAAAGTGTTAATTTGCTCTTTCTAAGTGGTTACAAAGTGGTTACTATATAGTTTTTTTTTTTTTTTGTTGAACCCAAAAATATATGTTTTAAAGAATGCTGGAAACTGATTTGACATCTAAATGTTTCCAACATTTTTCTAAATATCTTCTTTTGTGTTGAACAGAAGAAATAAATTCAAACAGGTTTGAAACAAGTGAAAGGAGAGGAAATGGTGACAGAATGTTTATTTTTTGTGAACTTTTACTTTAATGCCTTTTGCATTAAAAGAACATTTGCATTAGCAGATTTCTCTGAGGCAAATATTCTCTCGGAAACATTTTTTACAGTTTTTACTCAACATGCTTTTTAATGGTTCTGCATTATTACAATATTATTTTCCCCTCCACTACATTTTTCCCATCATTATTATCCACTAAGTGATTTTATAATGTGAATGTTTGTGATGGTCTAAACAGACAAATTTCTGAAGTTTTTTTGCACTGAATATGAACAGCACCTTTGTTTAATTATGTCAATTTTTAAGAATATTAGGCAATGATCATGCTCTATGAAATTAGTTTGTACATTTCCTACTGTAACTTTATCAAAACTACATTTTTGATTAAAAATGTGCATTACCTAGCACCTTATATGGACAATTAGATTAAATTAGATTAAATTTAAATTTACATTTTTTCAATAGTTGATTCTCAGCCAAATATCAATATACCTAACAAAGTATATATCAGTGAAAGCAAATTTATTCAGCTCTTATGTGATGTACAGTTGAAGTCAAAATTATTAGCCCTCCTGTCCTGTGAATGTTTTTTCAAATATTTTCCAAATGATGTTTAACAGAGCATGGAATTTTTCACAGTAATTCCTATAATATGTTTTCTTCTGGAGAAAGTCTGATTTGTTTTATTTCGGCTAGAATAAAGGCAGGTTTAAATTGTATTAAACTTTTTTTAAGGTCAATACTATTAAGTTATATATATATATATATATATATATATATATATATATATATATATATATATATATATATATATATATATATATATTAAGCAATATACAGTATATATTTTTGATTGTCTACAGACCTGCCTAATTGCCCTAACTTGCCTAATAAACCTAATTAACCATAAGCCTTTAAATGTCACTTTAAGCTGAATATCTTGAAAAATTTCTAGTGAAATATTATTTACTAGCCCTAACTCATTGTCTAGATCAGGGGTTCCCAAACTTTTCAGGCCGCGACCCCCAAAATGACAATGCCAGTGAGTCGCGACCCCCAATATATTCTGAGATGGTTATAAATACAGAAACCTTGCATGCAATGGAGCACACACACCAATGGACCCAAGTCTATTCTTCTTTTATTTTTTTTAATGTATGAGAGCTGTAAATGGGCCACAAAGTTTTACCAGGTATTATGAAATCTGCTGCATCTGACACTATTGCTGTGTCTTTAATATAATGTAATTACCCCAGGGGTTGCAATCCAATAGAAGTAGTAACTATAAGCTACTATAGTAACTATATGGTATAAACGACTATTTTTTCTCTTTAGTAGGTTATGGATAAAATATGGTAATTCTTATGGTTTAATAAAAATAAATAGATTTTTGGAAATCACCAGGCGACCCCCCTTCATTCTCCCGCGACCCCTCGGGGGGTCCCGACCCCCACTTTGAAAACCATTGGTCTAGATGACTAAAACTTGTGTGACATTGAGTAGTAGTATAAAAATAAGCTATTATCACATCTCACTAAATAAAAACTGTAAAAGCCAACTAAATACCACCCACAATTTACTTTAAAAATCTAATAGAGTATGTTATTTTCATAAATTACACAAATGAACCCTTCACAAAAAAAAAAACAGGGATTAAATATGTATTACAATACACATTTTGTTGACTTAAAATAAAAACATGTAACGTGTAGCATTTAAAGCAAGTAGAATAATATATTAGAACAATATTTTTGGACAAGAGCATCTGCTAAATCAGTGGTTCTCAAAGTGGGGGTCTCGAGACAATAAGGTGGGGGGGGGGCTGGGGGATTTAGTGATTTCCAAAAATCTCATATATTTTATTAAACTATTAGAACTATCATATTTTATCCATAACCTGCAGAATATAAAAATAGTTTTAACTTTTAAAAATTAAGTTTGTATTAAATATACTATAAGTTACATTATAAAAAAACATGCAAATAAAAAGCCATCAGTCTTTCAAATTTTTTTTCCGTTAGATTGCGACCCATGGGGTTCAACATAGAGGGGGTTGCGAGTCACTGGTGTTGTTATTTTCATGGGTCGCGGGCTGAAAATTTTGAGAACCCCTGTGCTAAATGACTTAATTCATTTCGATTCATCTTTGTTCTATAGCCCTTTTACAATGTAGATCGTGTCAAAGCAGCTTAACAAGAAGTTTTAGTAAATCGAAGTTCTAGTAAAATGAAACCGTGTCAGTCCAGTTTTCAGAGTTGAAGTTTAGTTAAGTTCATTTCAGTGTGGTTTAATTTTCACTGTTGAAAGTCCAAACACTGAAGAGCAAATGGTGCGTAGCTCCACAAGTCCCAAATGTGTAAATGTAAAAACTATACTGTAGTACTCACCCATCTCCATGTACTCTGGGCTCAGACCCTCATACGGCTCCAGATCATAGTCCAGATCCCAGCGCTGCGGTTCTCGTTTAGAGTCTTTATCATCCTCATCCGCCGATCCATCTTTCTCCTCTTTATACGTGCGATACATCTTCTTCAGCTTCCTGTAATGCCATTTTAAATCGAACAATTCCTCCGTCACACACTGCCTACTGTTAAACAATTAAAACTTAATTTAGCAGGAGAGTTTGGGGCTTGCTCTGATTGACTAGGGGTTTATTGCCAAATCGAAGAAAACGAGCAAAGGGACCACAGGGAAGAGTTTGCGCATGTGTTTGTGCGTTTAAAACACTTACGGAATGGCAATTTCAAATACATTATTCTGAATGAGCTGCTTTCCCAGCATAATGATTCCCAACTGAATACACACTTCAATGAGACAGCCACCTGGAGAACACTAGATCAAAACACACACGTACATGCAACACATTAGTTACGTGATGCTGAATCAAGACAAACAGATTATCGTTTTAATAATTACCTCTTCCATGCGGAAATCCTTAAAGACATAAACGTAGTCACCAGGACGGCCTGCAAACCTGAATTAGTACAGCAGAGTTATGAGGAGTTTTGTAAATGCTGGCAACACTGCTGAGAATCAGTGGTTCTCAAACAAGGGGCCCAAAGCCCACTAGAGGGCCTCAAAATGACGTCAATGATTTAAGACAAGACAAAACAAGCAGTTATGTTACATAAACAATTAAAAATATATATACATAAAGATTATATATATATATATAAAAGGCGAAGATAAATTGTAAAGTTTTGTTTTGACATAATATATGAGTGTATTTTATAGATTTTTATTATGTATATGTGATACAAATGTATTTTATATCTAAATATGTGCATGTGTGTATTTACACTCACCAGCCACTTTACTAGGTACACCTTACTAGGACCAGGTTGGATCCCCTTTTGCCTTGAAAACTGCCTTAATCCTTTGTGGCATAGATTCAATAAGGTACTGGAAATATTCCTTTATAATCAGAGATTTTGGTCCATCTTGACATGATAGCATCACGCAGTTGCTGCAGATTTGTCGGCTGCACATTTATGATCTGAATCTCCCATTTCACCATATCTGGTGCTCTATTGGATTGAGCTCTGGTGACTGTGGAGGCCATTTGAGTACAGTGAACTCATTGTCATGTTCAAGAAACCAGTCTGAGATGATTCACGCTTTATGACATGGTGCGATATCCTGCTGGAAGTAGCCATCAGAAGATGGGTACACTGTGGTCATAGAGATGGACATGGTCATCAACAATACTCAGGTAGGCTGTGGCGTTGACCACCACCAGCAGCCTGAACCGTTGATACATAGCAGGATTTATCCAAGTTTTAATGTTGTTGACTCCAAATTCTGACTCTACCATCTGAATGTCACAGCAAAAATCGAGACTCATCAGACCAGGCAACGTTTTTCCAATCTTCTATTGTCCAATTTTGGTGAGCCTGTGTGAATTTTAGCCTCAGTTTCCTGTTCGTAGCTGACAGGAGTGGCACCTGGTGTGCTCTTCCTCTGCTGTAGCACATCCTCCTGAAGGTTGGATGTGTCGTGTGTTCAGAGATGCTCTTCTGCAGAGCTCGGTTGTAATGAGTCGTTATTTGAGTTACTATTGCCTTTCTATCAGCTCAAACCAGCCTGGCCATTTTCCTCTGACCTCTGGCATCAACAAGGCATTTACGCCTACAGTACTGCCGCTCACTGGAAATTTTTATTTTCTCTTTATCTGACCATTCTCTGTAAACCCTAGAGATGGTTGTGCATCTTGGTCTGGCACCAACAACCATGCCACTTTCAAAGTCACTTAAATCACCTTTCTTCCCCATTCTGATGCTTGGTTTGAACTGCAGCAGATAGTCTTGACCATGTCTACATGCCTAAATGCATAAAGTTGCTGCCGTGTGATTGGCTGATTGGAAAATTGTGTTAACGAGCAGTGGGACAGGTTTGCCTAATAAAGTGGCTGGTAAATACCAAATATACACAGCACACACTTATGTCAAAACAAACTTTCATTTTGCATGCGATTAGTTTTGTAAGTTATTAATATCTGCCCATTACTAATATATATATATATATATATATATATATATATATATATATATATATATATATATATATATATATATATATATATATATATATATATATATATATTAAAATAAGATTTTTATTCATTAATTAAGTATTATTAATTTAAACACTTTTTTAAATTTTATTGTGGACAGTAACTTTTTTACTATTTTATATTTGGTTAATATTTAATATTATAGTATTATGTTTGGTGAATTTATACAATATTGTTCAAATGAACAATTACCGTTTTTATAATCATTCATATAAAATAAACATAAAAAAATGTATACATTTGTGTTGAAACCACTGCTCTGGATTAGCTAACCCTAATTCAAAAATTCGACGTTTTGGTTCTAGAAACTGAAAAAACACACACACACACACACACACACACACACACACACACACACACACACACACACACACACACACACACACACACACACACACACACTAAACAATAACACACATTATTGATCAGCAACACTATATAGAAACACAGCACTACATGTAACACACTGACACCACAAAACAGGTTGAAAGAAATGTAATTTGGAATAGGAAATTTCGACATGAATCATCAATAAAATATATAAAAATAATTTAATTTTCAGTTAAGTAAAAAGAGATTAAATAGAAAAAGGCATTTTAAAACCATGGGACTCATTTTAGATACAGATACTATTCAATCACTTTATAAAGGACTTACAGTATTTAACTAAATATTTATTATAGAAAAATATTGAGACAAACTAAAGACATAAAAGGAGTTTTAGGTTAAAAAATGCTATAAATATGCAATAGGGCTGCACAATATATTGATTGAGCATGGATATCGCTACATTTTTTTATTACAGATTAAAACACAAAGATATTATTAAATAGGTCACACTTTATTTTGATGATCCATTTGGCATGTAGATAAGATGTAATCTAAAATTAACAACTACTTTTCATTAGATTATAAGTAGACTGTTAGGATTGGGGTTAAGGTTAGTGTAAGTTGACGTCTACTTGCAAAGTTTCTTATAGTCAGTTAAATGTCGATTGAAGGAGCATATCAACAGATATTAAGCAGACAGTCAACTAATACTCAAATGGACCATCAAAATAATGTTACCATTAAATATTATTATTTTAAATTGTTCATACAATGATGACCATTTTATTTTATTTTTGATGGATATCTCATTTTTGATTGATTAATACCTATTTTTGATTGATTTTGATTTGATTGATACCTCAATATTGTTAGACTCTTCAGAAAACAATTTTTCTGTGCTCTGTTGTATTTATATATGCTTGTAATTTATTATAATTTATGCAAACATACTGCATAGAAAAAGACTTGAGGACCCCAACCCATCTAAGTGAATGAAATTGTTCCAAATAGAGCTATTCAATTCATCTGGTGAAATGATATTCATATCGCAATATATATATATATATATATATATATATATATATATATATATATATATATATATATATATATATATATATATATATATATATCGCAGCAAATTAAAATATCGTAATACCAGATTTTTCCAATATCGTGCAGCTCTAATATATAGCATATAAAAGTGATAAACAAATTGCTCACTTCAAAGTGAAATATACATTATTGACAAACTTATATGAAAGAAACAAATATATACAGTGCATCTGGAAAATTTTCATAGCGCTTCACTTTTTCCACATTTTTTTTTTTATGTCACAGCCTTATTCCAAAATGGATTAAATTCATTTATTTCCTCAAATTTCTATACACAATATCCCATAATGACAGTGTGAAGAAAGGATTTTTTGAAATTGTTTCAAATTTATTTAAAATAAAACACCTGAAAAATCACATGTACATCAGTATTCACAGCCTTTGCCGTCAAGCTCTAAATTGAGCTCAGGTACATTCTGTTTCCACTGATCACTCTTCAGATGTTTCAGGAGCTTTATTGGAGTTCACCTGTGGTCAATTCAGTTGATTGGACATGATTTGAAAAGGCATACACCTGTCTATATAAGGTCCCAGGGTTGACAGTGCATGTCAAAGCACAAACCAAGCATGAAGACAAAGGAATTGTCTTTAGACCTCCGAGACAGGATTGTCTCGAGGCACAAGTCTGGGCAAGGCTTTCATTGCTCTGAAAGCTCCAATGAGCACAGTAGCCTCCATCATCCGTAAGTAGAAGATGTTTAACCAACATGACTCTTCCTAGAGCTGGCCGGTCATCTAAGCATCATATTCAAAAAGACTTGAGCCTGAAATTGCTGCCAAAGGTGCATCAACAAAGTATTGAGCAAAGCCTGTGAATACTGATGTACATGTGATTCTTCAGGTTTTTTATTTTTTATCAATTTGCAAAAATTTCAAAAAATCTTTCTTCACATTGTCATTATGTGGTGTTGTGTGTTGAATGTTGAGGAAATCAATGAATTGAATCCGTTTTGGAATAAGGCTGTAACATAAAAAATGTGGAAAAAGTGCTATGAATACTTTCCGGTTGCACTGTAACTTTCTCAGAAATGCAGTACACAGAATAGGACAAACAACACTACAGGATAAGGGATAGACACACAACACTAGAGCATACAGGATAGACACACAACATTACAGCATAAGGGATAGACAAAGAACAATACAGCATAAGGGATAGACACACAACACTACATTTTAAACACAAACACTATGATATATTGTACAGGGACACCACAACACCACAAAATATTAACACAAGACTCCAGTAAGCGCACAACTACATACTGCAACAACACTGGACACCATAAAAGACAGCAAAGTACATTATAATAATCCAATTATCATAGCTCACAACAGAGACAGGCCGTCATGGTAGTTTGGGTGGGTTTGCTAATGGGATGTCATTTTACCTGCCCTTAAAGAAGGCCACATAGAAGACTGGTGCAAATGCGTTCATGCTCTTCAGCAAAAACGCTTTCAGGATCACGTGCTCTTCAAATGTGGCTTCAGTCTTTGGAATCTCTGGAAATATGACAATTACATCACATTTTAAAGGATTAAGGCTGTCAGTTGCTTTTTTTACACACATTTATTTGTTTTAAACACAATGTTGTGATAAATTAATCAATAGCAAATCGTAACTAAGACACTACAATAAAACGAAATGTTGAAGTCATTATTATGTTAACTGTAAGTTTATGAATAAAAAACACCCATCAATATATTCACATTGCACATAGACCTTTAAGCGACAATGGCTAAGAATTTTTTGGTATCCGAATTGTTATTTGTTAATAACAGATTCGAATTAGATGTTAATCTAATTGTAATTGTTATTGGTTATAGATATATTTATTGTAGCTCCAACAAGGCAGTTTTTATGTTTATTCTTTATCTATCTGTCTATCTATCCTACTAAATTAAAAAAAAATCACCCTGGCTCGAAATTATATTAAAGTGAATTTTCACATGAATTAAAGTGATTTCTCATGACAGAATTAAAATTCTGGGAGTTCTTTATTAAACTAAATTTAAAAATTATTAAAAGAAATGTATGACAAAAAGTCAAGACAACAAATATTTCTACATTGCTTTAACTTGTTCTAATAAGTTAATCACATTTCAACTTTTTTTAAGTTTAACTTAATATTTTTAGTCAGTTTGATTGATGTAGATTGAGATGACTAGACAAGTTTATTTGATAAAAAAATGAATGTGGCAATAATTATTTTAAAGTGTACCATCCCTCTAAATCTTACTTATTAGTTTACTTATATTTTTTAATATGGAAAAAAAGTTTTAATTTAATTAAATAATCCTCTTTCCCAGAGATGGATTGCGGCTGGAAGGGCATCCGCTGCGTGAAAACGTGCTAGATAAGTTGGCGGTTCATTCCGCTGTGGCGACCCTAGATTAATATGGGACTAAGCCGACAAGAAAATGAATGAATGAATAATCCTCTATTTAATACCTAAATCTACAAAATCTGCCAGTAGGTGGGTGGTGTATTGTAATAAACAAGCTGTTGCTTTATTAAAATATTTATTTGGATATTAAAAAAAAAACTGATTCAATCAGAAAGCATTGGTGTGATCAACTCAATGCTCATTGATATTGCTTATCTCTATTATGTGATACAAATATAGGACAAAATCTCATATCAGACAATTTTGCTCTAATATCTTAAATTTTAGAGGTCTTTAACTGCATTTCACGAAATAAAAAGCAATTAGTTGGAAAAATTAGCTTACTTTAAAAGAGAAGTTAGTAGACTAAAGTTAGTAGACCTGTTGCTTTTAAAGCAATTAGTTGACTTTAAAGAAGTGAGTAAACCCTTTTCCCTAAAATAGTAGTAAATAAACTGATGTGCATAATTATAAAAGTTAAGCTAAGTCTATCTATCCTAGTAAATTCTTATGACAGAATAAGTTTTTGAATCAATTGTCCTTTTATTACATTATGTAATTATGTAGAAAATTGACAACAAGTATTTCTACTTATTCTAATAAGTTAATCAGATTTCAACTATTTAAGTTAACTAAAGTTATCTAAAGTTTAACTCAATATTTTTAGTCAGTTTGACTGATGTAGGTTGAGATGACTAGAAATATAAAAATATATAAATATATATATATAATTATTTTTTTATACAGTGTACTGTCACCCTAAATCTTATTTATTTGTTTATTTATATTTTTTTGATAGGGAAAAAAAAGTTTTTAATTTAATGAAATATTTCTCTGAACAATTAGCAAAGTCTGCCAGTATGTGGCCATGTATAATAAACAAGCCATTGCATTATTTTTTATCCGTATTAAAACTATTCAATCAGAAAGCACTGGTGTGATTTTCAGCCCAATGCTCAAGGCTATAACTTATCTCAATCTTATGATACAAATATAAAACATAAAAACTCATATGGGGGAATTTTGCCCTAACATCTTGATTCTTGGGGCTTTTTATGTCATTCTATACACTGTAAAAAGCAATTAGCTGATTTTACTTAAAGAGAGTAAACCTGTTGCCAGGAAATTATTATTTAAATGAACTGTGTACATAATTACTAAAACTAAAAATGAATTCAACTCACACTTCCAAGTTACAATGTGTTTACTTCTATTTAAAGTTAAGTAAATAGTGTGGCTAGCACAGGTCTGTGAATGGACAAGGGTGATAATTGCAATAAAAATGTGCAATTGCACAAAATGTGTTTTTAAGATCACTTATAATGTGTTAAATTGACAGCCCTAATAATTATCATAATTATTGATAGAATCATCTTTTATTAAACATCATGTAAACACACGTACCGAGCTCAGTAATCCAGGCCGCTATTGCACCGTAGATCTCATCCAGCACCAGAACCACCAGCAGGTTGATGATGACCGCTGTGGTTGTTACAATCACTCGCACATTGGCCTTGGCCTCGTGATCAGGGTTCATTGACATTACAGCAGACACAATGATACGGTAGAGAATTACTCCTGATACGGCAGAGAATGTTACCCCGACCTGAGAAAACAGAAAGATAAGCCTTCTGACAGTACAAAAACACTTTTATCTTGCTCTTGTCAAATAGAGACCCACCATAAGGAGGATAGAGGATATGTTGATGCAGAATCCTGGCAGCCGGTCAGTCCATGACAAAGATTCTGAGGCAAGCTACAAAAACAACATCAACAACATCAGGATCTTACTTGATCAGCTGTGAATACTGAGTTAATACATGATATTAAATAATATTAAAAGTAGTAACTATCTTGTGGCAATAACCAACATAATGGCCAGTAGGCCTGGGAGATGAAACAAACGGTTAGGCTGTGCAATTAATCAAATGTCAATTTTGGCAAAACTATATATATGGCCAACTCATAATTATTGTAAATGATCATGATTACAGTAATGACCAAAACAATTGTGATTCAGATTTTTTTTCCATTATTGAGCAGCCCTATTTGAAGGTACAGTACAACTTGCTTGATTAATTACAATTTCCTTGATTAGACTAACCCACATACTTATTTAATTCAAAATATAACAGAAATACTTATTTAAAATACTTCATCAGCAATGTCATTGTGCTTATTGAAAAAATTCATTTTGAAAGCGGTATCTAATGACACCTTTCCTCAGGTTCATTCATTCATTTTCTTGTCGGCTTAGTCCCTTTATTAATCCTGGGTCGCCACAGCGGAATGAACCGCCAACTTATCCAGCAAGTTTTTTCTTTACGCAGTGGATGCCCTTCCAGCCGCAACCCATCTCTGGGAGAGATCCACACACACATTCACACACACTATGGACAATTTAGCCTACCCAATTCACCTGTACCACATGTCTTCGGACTGTGGGGGAAACCGGAGCACCTGGAGGAAACCCACGCAAAGGCAGGGAGAACATGCAAACTCCACACAGAAACGCCAACCGAGCCGAGGTTCGAACCAGCGACCCAGCTACCTTCTTGCTGTGAGGCGACAGCACTACCTACTGCGCCACTGCCTCGCCCCTTTCCTCAGGTTGTTCTTTTTAAAATTAGAAATGAGTCATATTCAAAAGAGAAAACATTATTTTCTTATTAGGGGAATATGTTTATTTTAACAATAACTCATAAAACTACGCAAAAATACTACTACCCCAAAATCCTGGGCTATTGTGTTTTTTTTTTTCAGCAGGGCTACCAAAATCTATCTACATAGATCTACAAAGACAAAATCTATCTAGATAGCCCGCCAGGCATGGTGTAGATAGATTTTGGTAGCCTGACTGAAAAAACAATAGCCCAGGATTTTGGGCTAGTAGATTTTGCGACCTCTGTTGAGTAGTTTTGAACTTGGAACAAATCAATTATTTAAAGTAAGTAAAACTAATTTAACCAAAGTTAATTCTGAAATAAACGGCCAATATAAGTCCATCTCCCTCCAGACACAAACATGCATAAAATCTGAATTAAAAGCCTCTATTCTCGCAGGTATGCCCGCATACACACGAACATGTGTCTTTGATTAGAGGAAGGACACCACTCTAACTTGCGAGTTTTAATCCAGCTCTGACTCTAATCCTGTATAATCTAGTGTGGAATACCCAGAGAGGTAATCTGCTTTGAGTGCCGTGTGTAGTAAACATGTATGCCAGAGACAGTGTTTGAGCGCATACGAGTGTTGTGTGTGTGTGTGTGTGTGCATGCAGCGCGACGTGCAAGGGCACAACGACAGTAATAAATATCAGCAAAATCACATCAAGTGAAATTGCGACCAAATTGCTCATTTCTGACAGAAAAAAAAAAAAAAAAACATGCAGATGATCTCCCCCTGCAGGAGCGTGTAATTCATTATCTAATCGTTTAAATAGTTCAAAACAACAAGTAGAGAAAGATAAGAGAGTGCTAATGAGAGAGGAGAGATAAGGGGATGGATAATGAAGCTGCTGGGGTCCGGCGGAGGTCAGCGCAGTGACCACTGGTTGACTGACAGCTGAGAACTAACTGCATTATCCCTAAAGCCCCGCCTCTACTGGTTAAGTTGATTAGCTTGCTTTCTCCTAGACAGACACACAGTGAACTCTCAAATTATCTCCCCCCTCCTCACCGGTGGCTGCCCTCCTTTAGCACACAGTAGCTTCTCTCTTCCTTTGTCATCTGTTCCTGCGTCCGGCTACAACATAGAGCAGAGATTAAAAGCACCGCGCACACACTTAAACACACACACACACACACACATTAACTCTCTCACATCTACCTGGAAACGTCTGTGAGGCGTTCCAAGTATTTCAGCTCAGTGCATTCTTACGCAATAATTAAGTCAAAGCAAAAATTAAGATCCTGAACAGTGTTTGAGAAGAAGATGATGGAAATATCACACGGTAAATAAAGAATAAATGTGTAGGAATGTGCAGTTAATATCTTTTGGAATTTGTATTGTCATTTGCTAAAACCTAATGGTAATTTCATGTTTAATTAAAAAAGTCTATCTGAAATGGTTAATAACATTTTAATGTAATTCAGAAACGTGTAAAGTTTGGTTTCATTTAATGATTTTACATTAACTTTTTAACTTTTTTAAATTCTCTCTTTCTTTCTTTTCCTTCCGATGCAACAATAAAACAGTGTGTGTTTGTGTGTGTGTATACAGTAGACATGGGCCGGTAAAAGATTCTGACGGTATGATAACCAGTGTTGGGCAAGCTACTTAAAAAATGTAGAGAGCTAAGAAATGTAGCAAGCTAAGCTAAAAGCTACTTGGCGAAAGTAGCTTAGCTACATCTGAGCTATTTGTACAATTTTCATTTTTAAATCAAAGCGACTTAAATCCAACTCAATCATATCTTAGTGATCAATAAAACTGTCAATGAAACATATGAGGCTTACTTGTTTAGTTCAGTTATTTACTGCAAATAATATGCTGTAATAAACAGAAACAAATCATAGTAGCTAACAGCAAAAACAAAACAAAAATCCAATAAAACCAGGTGTTACACAATTAAAATACTATAGAAATTTATACTAAAGTACACTAGTATGGTAATTACTATTAGTTCATGAAAGTTATTAATAATACTACATTTTGCACTGTAGTTCATTAATGAATAGTTGTAAACATATAGTAAGATCATATGGAAAATGTATTTTATATGTACTAATAAACACCCAGTATCTTAATAATAGGTAGGCAAGACACCTACAGTATAGGTAATAAACATTCTGATCGAGTTAATAATAAAACAGCCGTATTTCTCTTTAAATATGTCATTGTTATGGCCAATGCCATGAATTGGGTCTCTAATAAATACACATTTAGTATATTGTCAATGCTGGTATACATCAACATTCTTAGTAGGAACTAGGAACCTTGTTGTTTTATACATTATACAATACATACCTCTTCCTTTTTCTTATTCTTTGCCTTCTTCTCCTGTTTCTTATGAAGAAAGTCCTCGTATGCTGGTCGTAGCTCATTCTGAGATATAAACACACAGAGAACACGTCAACATCTGTACTCAAGGACTCGCACAATATGTCAAAAAGCACCAAACCCGTCATCAGTTTCTCAGATAAGCGTAAGCAAAACGGTTTCCATGGAAACAGGATCCGCAAACACACACTCAAATAGAAATAATTATCTTGGTTCTGCATTAAATCACTTTCTAGTCTCGAGGCAAAGACGCTGATATGGTACAAAACTGCAAGTTCATTAAAAAGCACATAACTGCAGGGTTTTTTTAGCTGCATAATCAATCTGTTAGACTTCCGTCCATGCAAGTGTATGTTCACTTCTCAACCCTTAAAGGAATCGTTCACCCAAAAATGAAAATTACCCCTTAATTTACTGACCATCAAGCCATCCTTTGTGTATATGACTTTTTTCTGTCAGATTAAAACACTGTTGGAGTAGTTTTAAATATTATACTTTAAATGATAACATTTTAGCGGCTTTTATTTTAAAGATTTACATTCACATTGGAAAACTAACCCATAACACAAGTGGATTATGTAGTTTTATAAAAGAAATGCTTCAGAAGATGTCCTAAATGTGCTTTTTGGTAGCTTCAAAATAATCGTCACTATCCAACATCCTTATACAGCATGGATAAGATTCAAACATTCATTTTCCTTCGGCTTATTCCCTCATTTATCAGGGGTCGCAACAGTGGAATGAACCGCCAGCATGGAAGAGATACCATTTAAAAGTACTCCGATTGTGTTCATCTGACAGAAATAGTCATATACACTGAAAATGGCTTGAAGGTGAGTAAATGATGGGGTGATTTTCATTTTTGGGTGAACTATTCCTTTAAATACTTGGTGCATACCAATTTACATACAGTTCATCTTACAGTATAGTATTCGAAAATATGTCACAAATTATATTATGCTCAAATAAGTGATCCAAAGTAGCCAGGTTGGTCTATTTCTGGTAGAAATATGCAGATATGTGCTTAGTTTACTCTAACAGGTAATATGGTCCACCAATACGTTGCTATTAGGATGTGATTTTTTTATTAGAACTTCAAACACGGGTAAAAAAAAAAAAAAACTACAAACATGGGTGACACAATGGACTTAAGTGGAGAGGCTTTTGTGAAGATGTTTGGATGACTGTTTATTAATATCTACTATACAATATTTAAATGCCATCCCTGCTAAAAAATCCAGCTTAAACCAGCCTAGGCTGGTTGGCTGGTTTTAGCTGGTCGACCAGGCTGGTTTTAGAGGGGTTTTGGCCACTTCCAGGCTGGTTTCCAGCCATTTCCAGCCTGGTCTTAGCTGGTCAGGCTGGAAAATGACCAGCTAAATCCAGCTAAAACCAGCTTGACCAGCCTGGTTTAAGCTGGACATAGCTGGTTTTGGCTGGGCTCCCAGCCTGGCTAGGCTGGTCAAGCTGGTTTTAGCTGGTCATCTCCCAGCCTAACCAGCTTAGACCAGGCTGGAAATGGCTGGAAACCAGCCTGGAAGTGGCCAAAACCTCTCTAAAACCAGCCTGGTTGACCAGCTAAAACCAGCCAACCAGCCTAGGCTGGTTTAAGCTGGATTTTTCAGCAGGGATGTTCTGCTATATTCACCTTATTCTCAGCTGGCAAGTGGGCGCTGCCATTTGAATCTTTTTGTCTCGCGACTTCCGGTCACATTCACTTCCATTCATTTTTTGACGTTAACAACTGCTCGTTACGCTGCTTGATGTTGCAATTTAATATTTTCTTATTATATTATGCTACTTGGTCTGTGTAGTCATGCAAACATTTGTTTGTTGAGCAAGTAGTTTGACCATTTTCTGCCGTTTATTATTCCTAGTCATTTCTCCCATAGGCGACTGAATCGGAAGTTCTAAGACAATCGCGAAAACAGGCGCACTTCCGCATTTTAGAATAAGGTCAATATTTTATCTGCAAGATCAACTTTTATGAAGATGTGGTTGAAAATGAACTTCTAAATGCATAAATATTATGCAAACACCTGAGGAGATTTCTCTGCATGACAGACTCTTGAATGGCAGATTAATCTGCTGCTGCTTCTTCATTATGGCAGGTAATTAAATATGAAATGTAAAAGATGACTGACAGGGGACGTAACTAAGCAACATAATGGTCTGTTAATTAGGATGTATGTCCCAAAGGTTGCATACTCTTCTGTTACACACTCAAAAGTATTGTTTTTCCTTCACAAAAAAAGTACATTAGGATATACACTAACTGACAAAAGTCTTGTCGCCTATTTAAGTTTTAGGAAGAACAAATAATAACTTGTCTTTTAGTTGATCATTTGGTATCAGAAGTGTCTTATATGAAAGGCAACAGCATCTAGGTTACGCTTATTTTACCACAATAAAATACGATCATGCCTTGATCTTTATTGATTTAATTAGGACAGGAAGGTCTGACTTTGCTTAGAAAAAAGTCTCGTCACCTAGCAGAAATATTGTACAGTATAGAATATAAAAGCCTGGTGCAGTTTGAAAAGAATGAATATTGTGTATGACTCCCATGAGCTCCCATCCAGGACTGCATCCATACATCTCTGCATTGACTCAAATAACTTAATAAAGTCATCTGGAGAGGCAAAGAAAGTGTTCTTGCAGGACTCCCAGAGTTCATCAAGAGTCTTTAGATTCATCTTCAATGCCTCCTTCATATTACCCCAGACATGCTCATTAATGTTTATCTCTGGTGACTGGGCTGGCCAATCCTGGAGCACCTTGACCTTCTCTGCTTTCAAGAACTTTGATGTGGTGGCTGAAGTATGAAAAGAAGTGCTATCTTGCTAAAGAATTTGCCCTCTCCTTTGGTTTGGGCAGCACAAATTTCTTGATACCTCAAGCTATTGATGGTGCCATCCACTTTGCAGATCTCTTGCATGCCCCATACTGAATGTAATCCCAAACCATGATTTTTCCTTTATCGAACTTGACCGATTTCAGTGAGAATCTTGGGTCCATGCAGGTTCCAATAGATCTTCTGGAGTATTTGTGATGATTGGGATGCAGCTCAACAGATGATTCATCTGAAAAATCGACCTTCTGCCACTTTTCCAAATGATCAACTAGAAGTCAAGTTATTATCTGTTGCTCCTACTACTGGGATCAATGACAAGACCTTTGTCAGGTAGGGTAGCATTGACTCTTTTAGGTGACAGTATAGTAGGTTAATAGTATAAAACATTGACATAAAAAACAGGGCTGTGTGTTAACTGTCACTGCGGTCAGGATTATGGCATTGAGGTTAATAGTATAAAATCATGGTAAAGGATTCATTGGCACACAGGTTACTACAAGGTTAATCCACAGTAAATCTTTTATAAATTGAGCGTTGATTCATCAAACATCCTCACTGTAGACTCAATGCAAAAACTGATCCTCCTGCTGCTCAGAAAACCACAGCTTCACTAAAAACTATCCCACATAATTCATTCATGTCTCAACACAAAGCATCAAACTCAACAAATTTAAGTGGATTAAGCATAAAAGAAATATAGTTGTCCCCCAAAAATCTAAAGAATTGTGCTATTTCAGCTCATTTTAAATAAGTAGTTTAAACAAGCAGCTGAAGTAATTGTTTTGAGTGTATTTTGATGAGGGAGGGGGGAGGTGTGCAAATATATGCCGTGCGGTTGAGCATGTCGGGAAACAGTATAGAAACAGCTTTACCTCAGCCCGCTCCTATTGGTGAGCATCAAAGCAAAGAAAACATGGTGTTAGACACACATATTTACACTGTTTAATATGCGGGTGTAATTGAACTTCATTATCGCTCGCATTAGCATGACGCTCATGATCTCCATGGTGCCCCGTTGAGAGCGCAGCCCTTCATCCACTCAGCTCAATGCTTTAAGCAGGAACACAATCTCATTACTCACACATGTCCCATCACACACACATACACGCCACCCGCTTCCACACTTACACAACACGCACACTTTAGAACTGATTTAGCTCCCAGGTGAAAGGTTCAGAAGTTTGCATTTTTATCATACACCTCATAAGGAGCATACTGTATGTGTGAAAGATGAAATCTGTCGCTCTAAAGGGATTCGGCTATTATCTGGTGTTATGTTTTTGCGATGCTACCTTCCAGTGATATTCACAAGGGGAATTCAAGAGTGGTTTTAAAGAGAGAAGCTGTTATAAGCAGTAGTTACATCAATGGTAAGAGGCGATGTTGGAAGTGACATGAATAATGGTGAAATTTGTCAAACAGGGCTGTGCAGTATATATCATTTCAGCATCCATATCACAATGTGTGTATTGGCAATAGTCACACATCATGATGTGCAATGAAGAATCAGGATTATGGTTGACCATCAAAACAGTTCAAAACATATAAGATTAATGGAGTCGCTGCAGAATTGAATCATAATAGAGTCTATCATAGTGAAAGTTAATAATCAGCATGTTTTTTTTTAAAGGGGTGGTCCAGAGCGTAATTTTAAGGCAATGTGTGCTCATGCTCATGTTATTTTTTTCATATATCTTTATTTGGTTATATTTATATACTGCAACTTAGTCAACATGAAAACGACTGTTATATTTTCTAGTTGCTCCAAAGGCCAACCTTCAAGAGGCTCTGATTGGTCAGCCAACATAATGTGCTGTGATTCGCAGATTGGCTCCATGTCACCAGGAAGCATCACGCCTCTACTAGCACGAGCTTTGCTGTTGTGTAAATACTGTCAGTCAGTGTAACTCGGGGGTCTCAAACTCGCAGCCCACGGCCCAATTGCGGCCCGCGGGTTGATAGTTTATGGCCCCCGCCCTAAATTCAATGTTTGATATGTATAGCACTTTACAATATGTGTGCGGAGCTGAACGAACCCACCTATCACGGTGGAGTATATAGCTCTCGGGGGCGGGACATTAGCTGGGCTTGATGCAGGCAACATTTCCCAATGAGTGAAAGTTACAGAAATGTTGTCATGGAGTGTATTCTTCCATGCCCGGCTGGCTGCCTTGTTTCTTTTAGGCACATGAGGATGTTCGTCCCAGCCCGCTTTATTCACAACACTTCAAAAAAAAGGTTTTTTAAGTTTATGCCCAGCGGACATTATAAATATAAACATGTATAGAAATCAGTACTTAATTTGAGCTGGGTCTTGCTAGATTCTGTTCTGGGAATTGTCAGATATTTGTGTTTTTCTTTTCGGTATTTATTTTAGTTGACTCGGCATTACCTTGTGCGCAGTGAATACCTGCGTGCGTGCGTGTGTGTGTGTGAGTGTGTGAGAGAGAGAGAGAGAGAGAGAGAGAATATAAGTGCAGCAAATGCTGTGTGGATTGTGTGTGTGTTCACGCACTATTTAAAGCCTAAGTCACAATCATTCACAATCTAAGTCACGCATTTACAATCACTCTGATTGGTTGGTGGTTATTGTTTTACACACAGTGAGCAGAAAAGGAATTAAAGTGATGTGGATGGATAAAAGTCACACATCGACACCTGTCCAACGGCAGTAAGAGTCCCCGGTAACCCAGACCAATTATATCACACCGTTGTTTGTGGGTCATTTGCATCGCCTCAAACAATAAACATTACATATATTTCTTAATGACATAAAAGTATTCAAAACTATTATTATTGTACAGTTTGTGCCTAAATCAGACAGAAAATGAAGAGGACACAGTTTAACCTGCTCTCTAAAATAAAATCTGCCAAGTGTCTTTCACATATATTTGGGTTAAGCTTGTGTAAGTAATATGAAACTTTCACATTTGCAAGTTTATTATTAGAGATGTAGAACGCAGAGAAAGCGGCCGCATATGCAGCGCTGGTGAAGACTGTGGGTGTTTACAAGGGTTTGACTGATAAATATGAATTTGTAGCTAACTTGTTAGCGGTGCCAAACAGCATTTTCTGTTGTTTACATCCTTGTATTTGTCCTTACTACAACATACATTTAACGCTAGAAACTGTGCATGTAAAAGATCAATTTTAACAAATAAAATCTCTTACAAGTTGTGGCTCACAATCCACAGCTTCTGCTATTATGACTGGAGCTGCTCCTTCTTGAGGAGTTTCTAGCACTGAACAGGGAGAGATTCTGGAAGCTGTCTATTGTCAAATATTAGCTATATCTTTTTTGTAATTTTCTGGATAATAATTAAACCTAAACTGTAAGCGCTTCTCTCTTTGTGTTGTGCCCTTTCAGAAACAGAAGAAGCTCTGTGGAAATAGCAGTGTTTGGACGGCATTTTACTGTAGCTTTCTCTGCTATAACATAACGGTGCATTTGGCCATGCCCCATTCACTGTGCGAGGTGTATGCACTTAGTGAAAGCGCGTTACTTGAAGGGTTTATGACATCATTAACCCAGATGTATTTTTTTAGTCCTCAAACTTTGTTCGCTGTAGGCTTCGCTAAGCTAACTCTGAAAATGCCAATGTCTCCCTTTGCATCGAACTTTAAGAATCTTAGGTTCAAAGATGTTGTTTATGTTCACACAGCTACATTACACATCAACTAAAGTTTAAAATATGTTATCGTAGTGGACCACCCCTTTAAGGCCGGTGACATTTCAAGCCAGTGTAAAGCATTCAGGCACTAGAAATTGCATCATTTATAACTTTCTATTTATTTCTGTACTGAATAAATCTGTTATTTCCATTTTATTTTTGCTCCATTATATTTATGTGTGCTTTGTAATTTGTTCATTAATTTTTTTGTATGATTCACTTCTATAAAAATATACAATCAATACACAATCAATCCCAATATATCTACAATTTTAATTCCTTCTGAAATAAAGCTGTTCAAGCTTCTGGTGAAACTGTACTCATATGACAGAAACTCAACATGTCAGATTTTCCCAATATTGTGCAGCCCTACTGTTGAGTGTATTAGAGTACTGTATATATTTGTCACTTTATAGCGATTAATAAAATAGAAATAGTGCTCCTACAATAAATGTCATATTGCATTGTGCCCTTTCATCTATGCACTGTAGCTCAGTTGGTAGAGCACTTCATTATAGTGACACTACATGCATTAGTAAAATGTGTACACTGAATTGACAGAACATCACGTTCCAAACCCTCTGCCAAATGCATAAATGCTAGAAACAGGAAATGTTGCAGGATTGTATAAAAAAAGGACTGTATAAAAAGGTCACGCATTGCATTGCTGTGATGCTGCATTTTGATTGGTAACACCAGTGACAGTTTGGTGTTTTTTGACTGATGTCTTCTAATGATGTACAACAAAAATAGATAGTTCCATTTAAACTATAATAACAGTAATCACAGAGCCCACCTTTTACTAGAGCACAAGCAAAGTACAAAGCCTCCTGTAGTCTACATATAAAATCATTTTTATTACAAATAAAATTGATATAGCTTGCTTTTCTGTAAAATAATAGTAATGTTAAAAAAATGTGTGCATCTGACACTTTAGTTGACATAACCTGGTTAAATTTGCATATAGCGGAGGATTTGAAGATCATGTATTTATCAGTTTAGTGGTGACAGATTTACATTTAAAATGGAACCATTTTCACAAATCAAAGAGCTATCTAATCAGAGAAAACATGAACCAAGATGAGCGAAACTATACTATTTTTGTATTAACAGTGCTCATATTTATAAACGTTACCACAAGAAATCAACATTAACTTTACACCAGATGTTCTGTTTCACAGTCACCAGACTTTTCGGACAGACTGAACTATTCTATCAAATTAATCGGGTAAGGTCAGTGCTTAATTTGTAAATTGCGAGGTCCCGGAACAGATCGGGGTAACGGATCCAGCATATTATCAGGAGGGAGAGTGTCAGTGGGCATCAGTAAAATGGAGTGCCGGATCCGGCTTGTTCCGGCACAAATTAAGCCCTGGGTAAGGTTAACAATCTAAAATATGTTGTGTAATATTTTGCAGCAGTTATTATAAGAGACTATTCATTCATTTTCTATTCGGCTTAGTCCCTTTATTAATCCGGGGTCACAACAGCGACTTTATACATTTTATGATCCAGGATCAACATTTGCAAATTTATAAATTTGATGGTCCAGGATTAGTATTAAAAAGTCACTAATGTTGATCCTGGACCATTAAATTTATTAATTCACTAATGTTGATCCTGGACCATTAAATTTATAAAGTCACTAATGTTGATCCTGGACCATCAAATTTATTAATTCACTAATGTTGATCCTGGACCATCAAATTTATAAAGTCACTGATGTTGATCCTGGACCATTAAATTTATAAAGTCACTAATGTTGATCCTGGACCATTAAATTTATTAATTCACTAATGTTGATCCTGGACCATTAAATTTATTAATTCACTAATGTTGATCCTGGACCATCAAATTTATAAAGTCACTGATGTTGATCCTGGACCATTAAATTTATAAAGTCACTAATGTTGATCCTGGACCATTAAATTTATTAATTCACTAATGTTGATCCTGGACCATTAAATTTATTAATTCACTAATGTTGATCCTGGACCATTAAATTTATTAATTCACTAATGTTGATCCTGGACCATTAAATTTATTAATTCACTAATGTTGATCCTGGACCATCAAATTTATTATTCACTAATGTTGATCCTGGACCATCAAATTTATAGTCACTAATGTTGATCCTGGTCCATCAAATTTGTAAAGTCACTGATGTTGATCCTGGACCATCAAATTTATTATTCACTAATGTTGATCCTGGACCATCAAATTTATTATTCACTAATGTTGATCCTGGACCATCAAATTTATAAAGTCACTAATGTTGATCCTGGACCATCAAATTTATTATTCACTAATGTTGATCCTGGACCATCAAATTTATAAAGTCTCTGATGTTGATCCTGGACCATCAAATTTATAAAGTCACTAATGTTGATCCTGGACCATCAAATTTATTATTCACTAATGTTGATCCTGGACCATCAAATTTATAAAGTCACTAATGTTGATCCTGGACCATTAAATTTATTATTCACTAATGTTGATCCTGGACCATTAAATTTATTAATTCACTAATGTTGATCCTGGACCATCTAATTTATAATTCACTAATGTTGATCCTGGACCATCAAATTTATAATTCACTAATGTTGATCCTGGACCATTAAATTTATTATTCACTAATGTTGATCCTGGACCATTAAATTTATAAAGTCTCTGATGTTGATCCTGGACCATCAAATTTATAAAGTCACTAATGTTGATCCTGGACCATCAAATTTATTATTCACTAATGTTGATCCTGGACCATCAAATTTATAAAGTCACTAATGTTGATCCTGGACCATCAAATTTATAAAGTCTCTGATGTTGATCCTGGACCATCAAATTTATAAAGTCACTAATGTTGATCCTGGACCATCAAATTTATTATTCACTGATGTTGATCCTGGACCATCAAATTTATAAAGTCACTGATGTTGATCCTGGACCATCAAATTTATTATTCACTAATGTTGATCCTGGACCATCAAATTTATTAATTCACTAATGTTGATTCTGGACCATTAAAAATTTATCAATTCACTAATGTTGATTCTGGACCATTAAAAATGTATTAATTCACTAATGTTGATCCTGGACCATTAAATTTATTATTCACTAATGTTGATCCTGGACCATTACATTTATAAAGTCACTAATGTTGATCCTGGACCATTAAATTTATAAAGTCACTGATGTTGATCCTGGACCATCAAATTTATTATTCACTAATGTTGATCCTGGACCATCAAATTTATTAATTCACTAATGTTGATCCTGGACCATCAAATTTATTAATTCACTAATGTTGATCCTGGACCATCAAATTTATTAATTCACTAATGTTGATCCTGGACCATCAAATTTATAAAGTCTCTGATGCTGATCCTGGACCATCAAATTTATTATTCACTAATGTTGATCCTGGACCATCAAATTTATTATTCACTAATGTTGATCCTGGACCATCAAATTTATAAAGTCACTGATGTTGATCCTGGACCATTACATTTATAAAGTCACTGATGTTGATCCTGGACCATTAAATTTATTAATTCACTAATGTTGATCCTGGACCATTAAATTTATAAAGTCACTAATGTTGATCCTGGACCATCAAATTTATTAATTCACTAATGTTGATCCTGGACCATCAAATTTATAAAGTCACTGATGTTGATCCTGGACCATTAAATTTATAAAGTCACTAATGTTGATCCTGGACCATTAAATTTATTAATTCACTAATGTTGATCCTGGACCATTAAATTTATTAATTCACTAATGTTGATCCTGGACCATCAAATTTATTATTCACTAATGTTGATCCTGGACCATTAAATTTATTAATTCACTAATGTTGATCCTGGACCATTAAATTTATTAATTCACTAATGTTGATCCTGGACCATTAAATTTATTAATTCACTAATGTTGATCCTGGACCATCAAATTTATTATTCACTAATGTTGATCCTGGACCATCAAATTTATAGTCACTAATGTTGATCCTGGTCCATCAAATTTGTAAAGTCACTGATGTTGATCCTGGACCATCAAATTTATTATTCACTAATGTTGATCCTGGACCATCAAATTTATTATTCACTAATGTTGATCCTGGACCATCAAATTTATAAAGTCACTAATGTTGATCCTGGACCATCAAATTTATTATTCACTAATGTTGATCCTGGACCATCAAATTTATAAAGTCTCTGATGTTGATCCTGGACCATCAAATTTATAAAGTCACTAATGTTGATCCTGGACCATCAAATTTATTATTCACTAATGTTGATCCTGGACCATCAAATTTATAAAGTCACTAATGTTGATCCTGGACCATTAAATTTATTATTCACTAATGTTGATCCTGGACCATTAAATTTATTAATTCACTAATGTTGATCCTGGACCATCTAATTTATAATTCACTAATGTTGATCCTGGACCATCAAATTTATAATTCACTAATGTTGATCCTGGACCATTAAATTTATTATTCACTAATGTTGATCCTGGACCATTAAATTTATAAAGTCTCTGATGTTGATCCTGGACCATCAAATTTATAAAGTCACTAATGTTGATCCTGGACCATCAAATTTATTATTCACTAATGTTGATCCTGGACCATCAAATTTATAAAGTCACTAATGTTGATCCTGGACCATTAAATTTATTATTCACTAATGTTGATCCTGGACCATCAAATTTATTATTCACTGATGTTGATCCTGGACCATCAAATTTATAAAGTCACTGATGTTGATCCTGGACCATCAAATTTATTATTCACTAATGTTGATCCTGGACCATCAAATTTATTAATTCACTAATGTTGATTCTGGACCATTAAAAATTTATTAATTCACTAATGTTGATTCTGGACCATTAAAAATGTATTAATTCACTAATGTTGATCCTGGACCATTAAATTTATTATTCACTAATGTTGATCCTGGACCATTACATTTATAAAGTCACTAATGTTGATCCTGGACCATTAAATTTATTATTCACTAATGTTGATCCTGGACCATCAAATTTATTATTCACTGATGTTGATCCTGGACCATCAAATTTATAAAGTCACTGATGTTGATCCTGGACCATCAAATTTATTATTCACTAATGTTGATCCTGGACCATCAAATTTATTAATTCACTAATGTTGATCCTGGACCATCAAATTTATTAATTCACTAATGTTGATCCTGGACCATCAAATTTATTAATTCACTAATGTTGATCCTGGACCATCAAATTTATAAAGTCACTGATGTTGATCCTGGACCATTAAATTTATAAAGTCACTAATGTTGATCCTGGACCATCAAATTTATTAATTCACTAATGTTGATCCTGGACCATCAAATTTATTAATTCACTAATGTTGATCCTGGACCATCAAATTTATTAATTCACTAATGTTGATCCTGGACCATCAAATTTATAAAGTCACTGATGTTGATCCTGGACCATTAAATTTATTAATTCACTAATGTTGATCCTGGACCATCAAATTTATTATTCACTAATGTTGATCCTGGACCATCAAATTTATTATTCACTAATGTTGATCCTGGACCATTAAAAATTTATTAATTCACTAATGTTGATCCTGGACCATTAAATTTATTAATTCACTAATGTTGATCCTGGACCATCAAATTTATTAATTCACTAATGTTGATCCTGGACCATTAAATTTATTAATTCACTAATGTTGATCCTGGACCATTAAATTTATGAATTCACTAATGTTGATCCTGGACCATTAAATTTATTAATTCACTAATGTTGATCCTGGACCATCAAATTTATTAATTCACTGATGTTGATCCTGGACCATCAAATTTATTAATTTACTGATGTTGATCCTGGACCATTAAATTTATTAATTCACTAATGTTGATCCTGGTCCATCAAATTTGTAAAGTCACTGATGTTGATCCTGGACCATTAAATTTATTATTCACTAATGTTGATCCTGGACCATCAAATTTATTAATTCACTGATGTTGATCCTGGACCATTAAATTTATTATTCACTAATGTTGATCCTGGACCATCAAATTTAAAAGTCACTAATGTTGATCCTGGACCATCAAATTTATTATTCACTAATGTTGATCCTGGACCATCAAATTTATAAAGTCACTAATGTTGATCCTGGACTATCAAATTTATTATTCACTAATGTTGATCCTGGACCATCAAATTTATAAAGTCACTAATGTTGATCCTGGACCATTAAATTTATTATTCACTAATGTTGATCCTGGACCATTAAATTTATTATTCACTAATGTTGATCCTGGACCATTAAATTTATTAATTCACTAATGTTGATCCTGGACCATCAAATTTATTAATTCACTAATGTTGATCCTGGACCATTAAATTTATTAATTCACTAATGTTGATCCTGGACCATTAAATTTATGAATTCACTAATGTTGATCCTGGACCATTAAATTTATTAATTCACTAATGTTGATCCTGGACCATCAAATTTATTAATTCACTGATGTTGATCCTGGACCATCAAATTTATTAATTTACTGATGTTGATCCTGGACCATCAAATTTATTATTCACTAATGTTGATCCTGGACCATCAAATTTATAGTCACTAATGTTGATCCTGGTCCATCAAATTTGTAAAGTCACTGATGTTGATCCTGGACCATTAAATTTATTATTCACTAATGTTGATCCTGGACCATCAAATTTATTAATTCACTGATGTTGATCCTGGACCATTAAATTTATTATTCACTAATGTTGATCCTGGACCATCAAATTTAAAAGTCACTAATGTTGATCCTGGACCATCAAATTTATTATTCACTAATGTTGATCCTGGACCATCAAATTTATAAAGTCACTAATGTTGATCCTGGACTATCAAATTTATTATTCACTAATGTTGATCCTGGACCATCAAATTTATAAAGTCACTAATGTTGATCCTGGACCATTAAATTTATTATTCACTAATGTTGATCCTGGACCATTAAATTTATTATTCACTAATGTTGATCCTGGACCATTAAATTTATTAATTCACTAATGTTGATCCTGGACCATTAAATTTATTATTCACTAATGTTGATCCTGGACCATTAAATTTATTAATTCACTAATGTTGATCCTGGACCATCAAATTTATAAAGTCACTAATGTTGATCCTGGACCATCAAATTTATAAAGTCTCTGATGTTGATCCTGGACCATCAAATTTATTATTCACTAATGTTGATCCTGGACCATCAAATTTATAAAGTCACTAATGTTGATCCTGGACCATCAAATTTATAAAGTCACTAATGTTGATCCTGGACCATCAAATTTATTATTCACTAATGTTGATCCTGGACCATCAAATTTATTATTCACTAATGTTGATCCTGGACCATCAAATTTATAAAGTCACTGATGTTGATCCTGGACCATCAAATTTATAAAGTCACTGATGTTGATCCTGGACCATCAAATTTATTATTCACTGATGTTGATCCTGGACCATCAAATTTATAAAGTCACTGATGTTGATCCTGGACCATCAAATTTATTAATTCACTAATGTTGATCCTAGACCATCAAATTTATAAAGTCACTAATGTTGATCCTGGACCATCAAATTTATAAAGTCTCTGATGTTGATTCTGGACCATCAAATTTATTATTCACTAATGTTGATCCTGGACCATCAAATTTATTATTCACTAATGTTGATCCTGGACCATCAAATTTATTCACTAATGTTGATCCTGGACCATCAAATTTATAAAGTCACTAATGTTGATCCTGGACCATCAAATTTATAAAGTCTCTGATGTTGATCCTGGACCATCAAATTTATTATTCACTAATGTTGATCCTGGACCATCAAATTTATTATTCACTAATGTTGATCCTGGACCATCAAATTTATTATTCACTAATGTTGATCCTGGACCATCAAATTTATTATTCACTAATGTTGATCCTGGACCATCAAATTTCTAAAGTCTCTGATGTTGATCCTGGACCATCAAATTTATTATTCACTAATGTTGATCCTGGACCATCAAATTTATTATTCACTAATGTCGATCCTGGACCATCAAATTTATTATCATCCCAACAACCCTCCCATCATTTTCCCTCTCTTCTCAAATGGTAGGGTGTGTAGAGCTGGGCAATTCATCAGAAAGTGATCAAAATATTCAGAACCTGTAATCGATCTCATTTTTCTAGGTGAATTTTTTTTCACCACCCCAGTCGCGTGACCCAGCTGAACTGAAAAATATTCAGCACTTTGCAGCCAGATCTGACCTCTATGACGTTAAATCAATGACAAATATC
The DNA here is from genome assembly GCF_052040795.2 of Danio rerio. Lineage (NCBI taxonomy): Eukaryota > Metazoa > Chordata > Actinopteri > Cypriniformes > Danionidae > Danio > Danio rerio. The sequence goes on along the minus strand of NC_141038.1, from coordinate 8,450,742 downwards.
TTGAGTGCAGTATTACAAGTTGAGAGTGCATTCATGTAATACGAGTGTATGAATCTCTTTGCTCGTGCGCCGATTATCTGTTCGTGCTAAAAACCTATTGTACATTCTTGCTAATAATAGTATAACAATATACACCACTGATTTATTTTCACTTTTTAGGCAATGCGTGTTTGATTTCTGTTGTTCAACATTGATGTTCAATAAATAATCATTAATAGTAGATAGTGTGTGTGTTTTCTTTGATTAACTTAAAATCAAGTAATACTCCCATTTAGAAATCTCTCACTTGTAATATGTGAGTACATTTAATAAACTTGTCAGTGAACTATCAGGCCAAGAAAATAAAAAATAAATAAATACAATAATCGTTTATTAATCGTAACCGAATTAAAATGTTCAACTAATCGAGATTTTGATTTTATAGGCCAAATCTCCCAGCCCTAATATTGGGCCAAAAAAAAAAGTTACTATGGGCCAACTTTGGCCCACTGGCCCTAGTTTGTGCCTCTCTGCACTAATCCATCTAGCCGGACTGACAAAGCCCAACGGCTGACCGTCAGCTTGGTTTGTCTTGGCCCTTAGAGGTGAAATTGTGATTAGGCCTTAGTCTTTTTCTTAAAAGAATACTGACACAATCAAATACTGCCTGTACTCATGTATCTTCCTCTAATACAAACTCCAACCTATAGCAAGTCGCAAATCTGTGCTCGTAGCTGTGAGCTGACTTAAAGCCTTCTGGGAGAGATTTTCAGTGACTTTGATCATGTTTCTAGTAAATGCTTTGGACTCTTCTCACCTCGTCGTCTTCCATGCCTGTCAGATCCCAGCTGTGCTGTAGACATCGCTGCCTTCTCTTCCAGTGTTCAAGAAACACAGCCGCTAAAAATACACACACACACGCACCATAATGACAAGACTAAATATTCCTCTTTATACTACTTAATATATTATGAATGCAAAGTGAACACATAGATTGTCATCAAATGCACACATTCATGCAGCTCATACCCCATAGGGACATAAAGATGGCGAAGCCGACGGTGGCGTGGTTATCAAACAGATAGCTGGCACGCGCCGTACTGCAGATACTGCTCAGCTGCCAGTAATCACACACACGATCACAAAGAGGACACATGGTGAAATTAAGACGCTCATCACACATCTCTTGACTGAAAAAGAAAGAGAAATTAATTATTGTTGATTATGTCATTCAAATCCACTGCAATGCAAGAACAGTTTTCTTTTTAATTTGTGATTTACATATTTCAGAAAAACATGAAAACAAGAACTGAAGAACAAATTCATGATTCCAGTTACAATTTTCAAAGCCATGTTTGATCTGAAGTAGTTAGCTTATATTAAGAAAAGCTGATTCTCAAAGGGAAGAAAAATGCTAAACACTCGGAATAAAGTGTTAAATCTTCGTAGAATCTAACGATAGTGAAAACATTTAAAAGAACAGCTCATGCTAAATTTTAAATTCTGTTATCTTTTAATCACATTTACTTCTATTGAAAATGTTCTAATAAACATCTCTTCACTTCCATAGTATTTTTTGTTCCTACAATGGATGTCAGTGACTACGTTTACATGGACATTAGTAATAATTATTTGCTTTAATCTGAATTATTTAGATCTCTTAATTGAAGCATTCTTTTTGTTTGTCGTCAAGCGGCTGACTACTGTCGTGTGTGAATCCTATCGCAAAATGTATCGAAAAGTGCTATAAAAATGGTAATAGTTTGATTAAGATGTTTACATGTCTGTGCTGCACTTCAATAATGCACCTAAAAAAGGAATACTCCACATGTCTTAATTCCATTTCTGTTTAGTTTAGTTATGACTTTAGTTGGATTAAAGACATTAAAAATCACTCTTTACGTGGTAGACTCTTAATCAGACTGTTGTCTTAATCATATTGATGTCCATGTAAATGTACTCACTGTCTGCTCAACATTCTTCTGAACAAATTGCTTTGTTTTTGACGAAAAGATAAATTCATAAAAGTTTACAACCTCTTGAAATTGGTATAAAATGGTATAAAAGTCATTAGAAAAACCTGATGGAAAAGTGTGTGAGTGTTTACCTGGGCACATTGGTGTCTACGGTGAGGCATCCGTACAGAAACACTGCGACTCCTAAAGCCGAGGCTGGAATCAGCAGCTGTGTGTACACTCCCAACCAGGCAAAGTACAGGCCAATCTTCTCCCCAAAGTACTTCCTGTCAAGTACAGGTCAATAGGTTATCAAAGAGCTGCAAATTTGGCCGCTGATAACAACTCAAATGTATCAAAAATACTTTTGCGGTAAAAACTACATTTGTTTAGTATGCTGTGATACTTTACTTTAAAAAAGTGAGTAAACTGGTTGCTTTTAAAGTCATTAGTTGAATTTAGTTTTTAAAAACAAGGTAAATTGGTTGATTTAAAGTAATTATAGTTGACTTTAAAAAAACAGTCAACCAGTTTATTTTAAACTAATTAGTTCACTTAGAAAATTGTGTAAACCAGTTGCTTTTAAAGCGATTAGTTGACTTCAAAAAAGTGAGTAAACCACTTACTTTTGAAGAGATTAGTTGACTTTACTTTAAAAAGCAAGTACACTACTTGCTTTAAAGGGATTTGTAGACTTTAAAAAAGTGTGTAAACCAGTTGCTTTTAAAGTGATCATTTGACTTTACTTAGAAAAGTAACTATACCAGTTTCCATAAAAGTATTAAGTAAATTAACTTAAAATGCATTATTATTAAATTAAATTAAGTCAACTTAACAGTTCCAAGTAGGCCTGCCACGATAAGGAATTTTTGTTGTGCGATATATTGTCATAGAAATTGTTGCGATCAGTGATATTATTGTCATTTTTTCATAATTATTGTATAACAGCATAATAATAGCCATAAACACTTTCAAATATTGATCATTCTTAAGGTTATTTAAATCAGGTAAAGGAATGGGAGTGTTTCTCAGTAATGGGTTGCAGCTGGAAGGGCATCCGCTGCGCAAAACATATGCTGGATAAGTTGGCGATTCATTCCACCGTGGCGACCCTAGATTAATAAAGGGACTAAGTCGAAAAGAAAATGAATGAATGAATGCATGAATGAGATTAGGTAAAAGTCTAATTATAAGAACGGTAGAACGGAAATGTCATTATAAAATGGTTTTATTGATATTTGTGAATTTGTGTATATATATATGTATATAGAAATGGCAAAAATTTGTTAAGTATTGCATGATACGCCAATGTATTGATTATTGCGACAGGCCTAGTTCCAAGTTACAATGGGTTAACTCACCAGTAAAACCAACTTGTCACTTTAAAGGCAACTGTTTTGCTCAGTAAAGTAACTCATCGCTTTTTACATTACTGCAACTATCAGTTCTATAGCAATACTATCAATTATTAAAATACTTTGGCTATTTTGATTACACTTCCAGCAACCAACACGTGTTAACTCCATTCAAGTCCATTCTGTAGCTTTTCCCCTCATAATCAGCTCAGAAAATGTCAAACTGTATGCAGACTTCATGTAGGCCAGCTGATAAGTAACACTAAGTAATCTTACTATTATTTATTCTGCAGCTCATTGCATGTGTTTTACACTACATAATCCAGAAGGCATATTAAATCCACCCAATTCAAAACATCTTCCATATCAGATTAAACAAGGCTGTATTGTGACAGGTTCTAGGTCATTTATTAATGAATCCTAATATATATAATCATCTGTGGTTGCTTGATAAGTGCCCAGTTTGTGATTAGTTTGATTTAAAGAGATGCAACAAAAATGAAGATATTCTGAAAAATGTTAGAAACTGGTACACTGTAAAAAAAAAAAAAAAAAAACTGGTTGCCTTACATTTTTAACTTTGATTCTATTGAACTTATATTATGTTAAACTGGCTTAAAACAGCTTGTGAAACTTGTAAAATTAAGTTTTAACATAATTAATCAACTAAAAACATATGTTTGATATATGATATATGATTAATATATGACTAATTGATCATATATGTTACATTGTAGCCATTGACTTCCATAGTGTTTTTTCCTACTATGAATGTCAATGGTTACCAGTTGTATAAATTATTAAAAATATATGCTAAAATACTAATTTTAAAGCATATCTTAATTCATATCTTAACTCATTAAGCTTTGAAATCACTTGAAATCACTTTTTGGGGTTGGAAATTGAAAAATATATATTTTGGGGGGAACTGTGCCTTTAGGTTGCCATTAATGCTTTCTAGATATTCACCGGCCACTTTATTAGGTACACCTTACTAGTATCAGGTTGGACCCACTTTTGCCTTCAGAACTGCCTTAATCCTTTGTGGCATAAATTCAACAGGTTACAGGAAATATTCCTCAGAGATGTTGCTCCATATTGACATGATAGCATCACACAGTTGCTGCAGATTTGTCGGCTGCACATCCATGATGAGAATCTTCCATTTCAATGAGTACAGTGAACTCATTGTCATGTTCAAGAAACCAGTCTGAGATGATTCGCACTTTATGAAATAGCACGTTATCCTGCTGGAAGTAGCCATCAGAAGATGGGCACACTGTAGTTATAAAGGGATGGACATGGTCAGCAACAATACTCAGGTAGGCTGTGGTGTTGACCAGATGCTCAATAGGTACTAATGGGCCCAAAGTGTGACTAAAAAAAAAAAAAACTCACATCATTACACCAACATCATCAGCCTGAACCGTTGATACAAGGCAGGATGGATCCATGCTTTCATGTTGTTGATGCCAAATTCTGACCTTACTATCGGAATGTCGTAGCAGAAATCTCATCAGACCAGTCAACGCTTTTACAATCCTCTATAGTCCAATTTTGGTGAGCCTGTAGAACTGCAGCAGATCATCTTGTCTACATTCCTAATTGCATTTAGTTGTTGCCATGTGATTTGCTGATTAGAAATTTGTGTTAACAGGCAGTTGGACAAGTGTACTTAAAAAAGTGGCCGGTGAGTGTAAGATGATATATAAAAAGATATGTGTGTTAATGCAAGATATTAGTTATTACTAAAGGCAGAACTGGAAGATCATGATGCAAAAATGTATACATCACAATTAATGTATTTATGTTAGGGAAAAACACCAAATAAAATTTTAATAAAGCGGAAATATCAAGAAAATCATTAAAAAAAGTATTTAGTTGACATTTTATAGATTGTAAAAAAAAATCGCAACACCTCATTTGATTTTATTTGTATAATCATTCTGTTCTTAAAGATCTGAGGTGACCACACTTTTTAATATAAATAAAACTGTTTAATAAATAAATAAATGTAAATGTTTTACTTTATTTATTATTAGTCTATTTTCACTGAGAAATGGATAAAAATGTTCAGCTCCAAAGTGCGTGTACTCGTTTATGCTGTTCACTGACTATATAGAGAGCTTTTCATCACCTACAAAGTGAAAATCTTAAAGGATACTCAAGTAACAGCTCTTTTCAACAAACCGCATGATTTGAGGCAACTATTAATAGCAATTCCCCAAAATGCACACATCTGACAGTTCCCAGAAATGAGTCAATATAACCATCAGTGTATAGAATAACATCTTTAACAGAACCAAATGGTAGCACAGTATTTGATGTCTGATACCTGATAAGGTCCATTGGCTGATATTTGTAGAAAGCTCCGTAATTGGCCCATTCCTCATGCAACATCTGCATATACACACACATATCACTGTTAAGTTTTTTTGCATTTAATAACACAT
>NC_141038.1:8390000-8442500 GCF_052040795.2 Danio rerio | reverse complement strand
TAAATGTTTGGCGGCAAAAATATTATTTTAATAAATGTATCTGTTTAATAAATCTGTTTTGTTCAAATGCACCAAATATATTATCTGTATTCACTGAGAAATGGATAAAATTATTAGTTTTATGTGGAGCACTGTATATTAGGCATTGGACAATAACCGTTTTTAAGGTTTAGTATACTGCAGTTTGGAAAAGTCAAAGGTTTTAAAACTGTCAAAGTTTTCTGTTACACCGTTCCTAAGGTATATGTAAGTTTTTTGTGTGTTTGTTTCATTTGTTTTTTACATGTCTTTCACAACTATTTTATTTAGTTTTTTGGGCAACAGTATCTTTAGCAAAAAAGGAACTTATCAAAAGCTACTGGTCCAAAATATTTTAAATGTTTATTAAAATAAAATATATTGTGTTAATTCATTTTCTTTTTGGCTCAGTCCCTTTATTAATCTGAGGTCACCACAGCGGAATGAACCGCCAAATTATCCAGCATATGTTTTACGCAGTAAATGCCGTTCCAGCTGCAACCCATCACTGAAAAAAACACAATCATTCACTCTCATACACTACGGACAATTTTAGCTTACCCAATTCACCTACACCACATGTCTTTGGACTTGTGGGGGAAACCGGAGCACCCGGAGAAAACCCACGCAAACACGGGGAGAACATGCAAACTCCACACAGAAACGCCAATTGACCCAGCTGAGGCTGAAACCAGCAACCTTCTTGCTGTGAGGCGATTGTGCTACCCACATATCCAAGGTTATCATATTGTCAGAATCTTATACCGACTCATACCTACTGCATATAGATTGCAATGAATCATTGTGCATCACTAATTAAAATATATATGAAATATATTTGTGATTGTAAGATTAGCAAAGAATTTTTCAGCAGTCATTGCAAAATAACTGTTTAAAAAAGTTTTAATTTCTTTAAAAATGACCCTCATAAGTATTCAAGTTTATTCCTGTTCAGTTATTAACCCTTTAAATATTTTCTTGAAAATGATTTTTTGGCCCACATTTTGTATTGAATAATATGCTGGCACAACTCTGATAAATAGTAATAGGTAATTTAAATAATAATGATAACCTGTGAATAAAAGGTCAACTGGGTGATTATGATGCCTGTTTAAGGTTTAATGGCTCCTCTACCAAAATATTGTGCTTCCACACACCTAGACTTTTCTTTCGGAAACTGGCACGTTTCCCCAGTTAGCGCAGTTTGTTTGTCATATGTGAATCCACGGATGCGCGCCAAAACAATCGGTCTGAGATCACCAATAGTAGGGCGTAGGGCGGGATGTCATTCCTATCAGTAGATGTGCGTTTCATGTCAAATACGAAAGTGAAAGCATGCTGAAATATTAACAAGAGCTGTTTATCTGCTGTTTAACTGCAGTCTTGGTTTATCTGTTATTTCTCTTTATAATGATAAGGACTTTGCAAAATAAACCGTGAAACTCTGACCAACGTGAGAAGAATTTACTCGCATGTGACTTGTTTTAGCTCTTTTGGTCTGTTTAGAAACTTTGCCGTGCAAGCAAACCGCACCAAGAACAAACTGCAACAATGTAACAGTTTTAATCCCTGTTTCGGAACAAAAGAGTCGAACACAGGTGTGAAAGCACCCTAAGAGTTGATGCTCCCAAGATTGTATAATGACAAATAATAAAAATAAATTGGCTTATTTGAAGTATGGATATTTTTTCTGAACATTCTTAGTTCTGTTCAGTGAATTTGCCGACAAAACCTGAAACTGATTCACTTTTCAACTCACTGACTCTCTGGTCCAGACACAGAGGTTAAATTCCTACTAGAATACCGACATACAGTTGAAGTCAAAATTATTATTACATTTTTTTTCAAATATTTCCCAAATGATGTTTAGCAGAGCAAGGAATTTTTTATAGTATTTGCTATAATATTTTTTCTTCTGGAGAAAGTTTTATTTCGGCTAGAATAAAAGCAGTTTTTAATTTTTTAAAATCATTTTAAGGTCGTTAATATTAGCTCCCCTAAGCATTTTTTTTTCTCGATTGTCTACAGATCAAATCATTGGAATGATTTTCCTAATTACCCTAACTTACCTAATTAATCGAGTTAAGCCTTTAAATATCACTTTAAGCTGAATACTAGCATCCTGAAAAATTTCTAGTAAAATATTATGTACTGTCATCATGGCAAAGAGTTATTAAAACGATTATGTTTAAAAATGTGTTAAAAAAAATCTCTCCGTTAAACAGAAATTGTGGAAAAAAATATTCAGGGGGGGCTAATAATTCTGACTTCAACTGTAAATCCTTGTGAAGTTTCATAAACTAATTTTGAGAGGAGCACTTGATATGATTGAGCACTGCTGGCCACTCATCCGTAATCAGTAACAATCCAATCAGAGCGTTCCCAGCTCACTATAAATGGATCATTTTCTCCTTACTGCTCTGTCTTCGTTTTGGGATCCCTTCTTCCACCCCATCTCCTCCTTTCCCCCTTTTTTTCTAAAAGGGGGAGCTATCGAGACCTACCTGATCTCGGATCTGATATGCTTATTGACCAGGCGGGAGCCCTGGGCTCAAATATCTCCGAGCTCAGGGTTCTCTCCCGGGACAGCATGCCAAACCTGCTTTTAATGCCAAGCATATCTAAGTGGGAACTCTTGAAGTCTGCTATTGTATGGCAGGAATATCCTTAATTTCTGTGCATTTAAAATATGCCCCAAAAATCAAATGTGTTGCCTTTTGATTGGTGTGTTGCATCATTGTTCATCGATACTTACAATTCGACCGCGTATTGCATTGCTGAACAAGCTGTTTTCTGACTTTATATCCAATCTGTGAAATGAAAGGAAGGGAATGAGCTCATCGCGTGGGTTGATAATATTTGTAAATGTCTGCAAGCACTGGCACTCACAGGTGTAGCTTGTCTCTGCTGAACGGTTGGGATAGGACACGTGTGCGTGGGTTTTGGGGCTCCGGTACACCCGGCTGGAACGGCTGGTTGATCTTCATCCAAAACGAGCTCATTACGCCCATGAGCCCCGTCTTCTCTTTCAGCTGATATGTCTGGAAAAAAAAAACCCACACACAACCAGAGCAGATCTGAAATTGAACTGAGATTAATCCAGAGCTAAAGAGACATGAGAGACGAAGAGTTGAGACTCGGGTCAGACGATTTGACACCAAAAGTGTGGACTGGGAATATCTTGTTTTGAGGGCAAACGGAAAGCACATGTCAGATGCAGAGTCCATATGTCTCAAGAGCTAATCCACCATTATCAGATTATGTCATTCAAATACAACTCACAACCTCAAAGGACAAATCATTCTTTCAGAACGCCGCTCTAAGCCAAATCTAAATGTATGGGACAATGCAGTGCTGACAATCATCTTAGCATGTGGGCTATATGACAAACGCCTCTTGCAGGAATTCTGAAAGGGAATTTGAAAACATTTTACAAGTAATCGGCTTGGTAGCGTGTAATCAGATGACAGTTTTGTTTGTTTTCTCTCTCTCTCTCTCTACAGTTTCAGACTTTTAGAATTGACTTTTAACATTACAACTGCTTTTAGACTGTGCCAACCCAGAGCACTTATAAAGAGCACCGGCAGCCAAAGCTCTTAACACCAAAAACATGACACTCTATGGCTGGGGTCATGGTGAAGTCTACTGGAGAGGCACACCAATGAAACTTCTGAATGGAGTTCATTCATTTATTCATTCATTTTCCTTCAGCTTAGTGCCTTATTTATTAGGGATTACCACAGAGGAATTGAACCGCCAACTATTTCAGCATGTGCGTTACACAGTGGATGTCCTTCCAGCTGCAATCCAGTACTGGGAAACATCCATACACACTCATTCACGCTTGTACACTACAGCCAATTTTGTTTACCCAATTCACCTATAGTGCATGTCTTTGAACTGTGGGGGAAACCGAAGCATCAGAAGGAAACGCATGGAGAGGGCATGCGAACTCCAGACAGAAATGCCAACCGGCCCGGTCAGGACTCAAACCAGCTTCCTTCTATCTGTGAAGCGACAGTGCTAACCACTGAGCCATCGCGCCGCCCCTATTCAACAATTAATTCTGACAAAAACAAATGTATATGTCTTAAATATATTTTCAGTATATACAGTCAAGCCTAAAACTATTCATACCCCTTGCAAATTCTGACTTTTTATTCAACCATAAAGTTTTTAGTAGACATGACTCAAAAATTAATAAGACGATGTACTGTAAATATTTCTCAGCCTTGATTTCTAAATTCCTTAATTAAGAAATCAAAATTAGGTTTTAAAAATAATCTATGCTATATAATAGCATACTGTATGCTTTAGTAGACTCTTTGTGAAGTTTATTTATAAACTAATTTCGAGAGGATCAAGTGCTTACGATTGCAACCTATGATTCACAAATCAGACAATTCCTAAGCCATTATAAATACCCTAACCGTACGTTCACACCGAAAGCGGCGAGAGCGTCCAAGGTCGCTCTGGCCGCCCTGGCGACAACGCTGTCTGCCTTCAGCTCCGGCGGCGAGAGCGTCAAAACTCGCTACATTGATCTCGTACTTAAAGGAGCCGTTGCAGCATTATCAGTTACATTCCTGCATAAGACATGTTTTTAGCGTGAAAATGTTGCGCACTTCTTATCAAATTCATAAAACAATGGAAGATCAAGTTGCATGTGGTGTGGCTTTGCTCTATTTATCCAATATGTGTCCATATGTCTGAAATATCCTGAAGCAGCAGTACTGTTTTGTACTGTCACATCGCGTGAGATTCCCACTTTTTAAAGATAAATTTATATAACATTAATGAACATCAGTAACTCGCCAGTAACTTATTTAATGTATGTTCCTGTAAGAAAACATTGTAAATAATTGGAAATCCGGCGACCGCAATAATCAAACCCTTGGGAACAACTGCGGTCGGAACCAAAGTTCACAGGTCTGTGTTCCCTGAACTACTATCAAGCGGTGGACGTCTTCATTCTGATTCCGAACCGCGTCATAGCTCATTACCATAAAGTTGACTTCATTTCAACTCTCCACGACGCTCACGCCGGCAAAGACGCGCCGCGCTGCTCCTCGCCGCTTATCGTCGCCTATCGCCGCCGGCTCTCATTGAAAATGAATGACTTCCGGCTACTTTGACGCTCTCGCCGCTTTCGGTGTGAACGTACGGTTAGTTCCACATGACAGTCATCTTCGTTTTGAAGAACCCCCTCTTCCACCCCTACTCCTCCTCCTTTCCTAGATGGGTGGCAAGGTGACCCAGTGGTTAGCACTGGTGCCTCACAGCAAGAACATCACTGGTTCCAGTCCTTACCAAGCCAGCCGATGTTTTTGTGCGGAGTTTACATGTTCTCCCCATGCTCACGTGGGTTTCCCCAGGTTCTCTGGTTTCCTCCAACCGCCAAAAAACATGCAACCTTAGTTAATTGACTAATCCAAATCGGCATCATTGACGTGCTCTTAGTAAGTAGTTATCTCTTATGAGCAGTCAGTTTCTGTTCATTAGCTACTACCGCAGGGGAGTTCTCGAGATCTACCTCAGCTTAAACTCTCCTCTCGCCTTGCAAACGGGAGGGAGCCCCGGGCTCGAGGATCTTAAGAGCTCAGGGCTCTCTCCCGGGACAGCATGCCAAACAAGCTTTATAAACAATCATCAGCTGAGTGTGAACTCTTGAACTAGATGCTTCTGGAAGTTTCTGGTCAGTCTGTAAAAAGAGCTTCTATTGAAACCAATCTTCAAAAGACAAACAGATTGTGGAAAGTTTCAATGTAATTTTAGCTAAACTCCGCCTCAACTGTAGAAGAGCAACGCCTACTTCTACATCACTGCCTGTTTATCCCCACCCACAAGCTCACAAATTATAATCACAAACAATCACAGGCCTACACAGAAACCAAACTGTACAGATGTTATGAAGACAGTACAATACTGTGCAGTATCAAATTTGTGTGCAAGCATTGCCTTTCTTCTGATCCTGATGTCAAGAAGAGTGGAAGAACTTTATTTTTAGTTTCATTCAGTCCCAAAATACCCTGAGTGTTATGTCTTGTTTGTTATATACTGTTCTGACTTATCATTTATAATACAAAGTCAACATTGCATATCCTGCGATGTGACTATTGAGAATGATCACATTGCCACATCGATGCTGAAATGATATATTGTGCAGCTCTATGTGCAAGAATGGCCACCAGGCTGCACAAATTTAGCCATGAAACCTCCAACACTAAATTAGCTAGTGTCACAGTGTTTATAGTTCAGCCCCTTTATACTGTATATGCTTCCATTGTTTTTATGAGTTTGAGAGAGGCATTGTAGACAAGAGATTTAGGACATGATTCAGACTTGAGAGCTTTGTAAGTGTCTCAAATCGTGCACTACACACTGCATCAAAGCTCGGCATATCTTTGTATCTTATTCTCTAGCGACAGTCTAGCCTTTTTATGTGAAGGTTTTCCCTGTACAGCGACTCACCTTTTTAGTGGGCACTCTGAGCTTTAGAAGTTCAGCCTCACGACTCAGAACAGACCAGGGGACATGGAGACGAGTAAAGCGCACCGTCCTCATCTTCAACAAAGAAAGAAAGAAACGGTTCAGAGAAAAAAAAACATCATTATGTGTTTCCATCTATTTTTCATGCACATTTTGCACTAAATAATGCTTAATGGAAATGCTAAGATGTGCATTCATTGGTAAAATATGTATAAAACAATGAAAATCAGATAATTCAGATAAAAAAAAATGTGATCTTGCATCTCCAAAAGCCACAGCTTGTTCATTGCATTAATTGCAATTTAGTTTGTAGGATGGAACTGGAAATTTGTTTCAAGATAAGGTGATTTAGCCATCTTGATTAACAAACAGCAGTGCAAACACACACACACACATAAGTCTATAAGAAGCAGCTGTTACTAAAATGGTCTTATTCAGCGTGGATGAGTGGCACATACACACAAATACATCAAACACAAACACCTCTGGCAATGAGGATCAACTGTAATCTGCCTTTGGGCTGGAGACTGCAGCACTCAAATTTAATCCACACCAACATAACATAAGTGATCTGCCACCAACAGTCAAACGTTCACAGCTTTCATTTAGGATTTCACTCTCATCAGTCTATCTTTATGCTGAATTAAGGCCAATTTCAGATCAGCAAACATTGCGGCTGCTTATTTTGGGGGTCATTTTTGAAAATCCGTATTCTCTGATTACATATCAAATAAAAAGTGCATTTGAAGTACAATTGAATTATACATTTTAAATGCATTTACAGTTAAGTTTACTAAAATAATGCATCCTTACTGTATATAAAATACTAATTTCTTTTTAAAAAATAACTAATACTGGCCCCAGTTATTATACTGTTTTATTTACATGTGAAATTCAGTGATCAAATGAAGTCATTATTTAATAATGCTCTTACTTCCAGTTATCATGTGTAAACAGGAGATAAACTACATTATGGGATCTAGTATTTTTATATACAGATTGCAGAATAAGTATTATATGCTATTATGCTATTCCTGCATGGATTGTATGGTATTTTATGCTGAATTAAGGCCAATTTCTTATCAGAAAACACTACAACTTTTTATTTTGGCGGTCATTTTTTGAATCCGGATCCTCTAGTGTAGTGGTTCTCAAAGTGAGGTTCGGGACTCCCCGAGGGGTCGCGGGGCAATGAAGGGGGGTCGCCTGGTGATTTCCAAAAATCTATTTATTTTTATTAAACCATAAGAATTAACATATTTTATCCATAACTATACTGAAAATAAAAATAGTCGTTTATAGTTACTATATACTATATAGTTACTATAGTAGCTTATAGTTACTAGTTCTATTGGATTGCGACCCCTGGGGTAATTACATTATATTAAAGGCAGCAATAGCATTAGATGCATTTTGATTTTATAACATCAGGTTATACTTTCTGGCACATTTAAAGCACTGACACAAATTTAATTGGTGTGTCTGCGTCATTGCATGCAAGGTTTCTGTATTTATAACCACCTCAGAGGATATTGGGGGTCGCGAGTCACTGGCATTGTTATTTTGGGGGTCGCGGGCTGAAAAGTTTGGGAACCCCTGCTCTAGTGCAGTGGTTCTCAAAGTGGGGGTCGGGACCCCCTGGGGGGTCGTGGGACAATGAGAGGGGGTCGCTTGGTGATTTAAAAAAATCTAATAAATTTGAATAAACTTTTATGATTACCATTGTTAATCCATAACCTACAAAAGATAAAAAATAGTCACATAAAAAATACAATATCCAAACAAAAAGCCATCAGCCTTTGGTTTTTGTTGTTGTTGTTGTTGTTGTTGTTGTTTTACATTGATTGCAACCCTTAGGGTTTTTACATTAGATTAATGACAAAGCAACAGCGTCAGTGCACCAGATTTTACAGCACTACCTAAACTTCCTGACACCGTTACAGCACTCACGTACATTTAAAATACATACAGGACACTAAACATGGAGTATGATGTGTAAGTGGCAGTCTCCAAAATTAAACCAAGAAAAGACTTGGGATGTAACCTAAATATTGTGCCCACCAGTCTAATTAGATGAGCTTAATATAAAATAATCATAATAAAAATGATATGGGACTGTTGCACTTTTTTGTGTTGTCAATATGCTTGTGTTTATATAGGCTGATTGGTTTGTGTGAGTGTTGTGTGCAAAGTTTCTATGATTATAACCACTTACGAAAATAGTGGGGGTCGCGAGTCATTGGCATTGTTATTTTGGGGGTCCCGGGCTGAAAAGTTTGAGAACCCCTGCTCTAGTGTAGGGGTCACCAATCTTAGTCCTTAAGGGCCGGTGTCACTGCAGGGTTTAGCTCCATTTTCCCTCAACACACCTGCCTGCATGTTTCAAGTATACCTAGTAAGACCTTGATTAGCTTGTTCAGGTGTGTTTGATTAGGGTTGGAGCTAAATTCTGCAGGACACCGGCCCTCCAGGAGCAAGTTTGGTGACCCCTGCTCTAGTGCATAGAAAGTGAAGAAAATACATTTGAAATACAGTTAAATTATACATTTTAAATGGTTTTACAATTACATTTACTTAAAATAATGCTTCCTTACTGTATATAAAATAATAATTTCCTTTTTAAAAATAATAAATACTGGCCCCACTTATTATAATGGTAGAGAATGTTATTTTGGAAGTGGTGAATTATTTTATTAACATGTGAAATACCTTCACTCAGTGGTCAAATGAAGTTATTATTTAATAATGCTCTTACTTCCAGTTATCTTGTGTAAACAGAAGATAAAGTACATTTTGGGATCCAGTATTTTTTTATATACAGATTGCAGAATAAGTATTGTAGCATATGCTATTCCTGCATAGATTATATGGTTCTTTATGCTGAATTAAGGCCAATTTCAGATCAAAAAACTCTACAACTTCTTATTTTTTATTTTTTTTATTGAATCCGGATTCTTTGATGCATAGAAAGTGAAGAAAATGCAATTGAAATACAATTGAGTTATACATTTTAAATGGTTTTACACTTACTTTTACTAAAATAATGCATCCTTACTGAATATAAAATACTAATTTCCTTTTTAAAAATAATAAATACTGGCCCCACTTATTATAATGGTAGAGAATGTTATTTTGGAAGTGGTGAATTATTTTATTTACATGTGAAATACCTTCACTCAGTGATCAAATGAAGTCATTATTTAATAATGCTCTTACTTCCAGTTATCATGTGTAAACAGAAGATAAACTACATTATTAGATCTAGTTTTTTTTATACAGATTGCAGAATAAGTATTGTAGCATATGCTATTCCTGCATAGATTATGGTTCTTGCCTGCCAATGCCTGCGTCTATATCAGTTTCCTGGCACACATATGAATGTCTCATCATCTCATGCATTGAGCCGTGAATAATCAGGGATGAGCTCAGTTTTGTCTGCAATACTAACAGAATGAGCGCAATCAAGAGATTCCCAAGGTGACTTTGGAACTTAAGAAGTGGAGACCCAGTTTAGAAAAGCCCAAACCCTCCCACGCTAAGAAAAGTCTATGTGTTATGAAGGGAAGGGGGGTCATTTTCATTCTCAACCTACGCAGCATGTTTTAATGCTAGCTAACAGCTGCCAAAAGGCTTTTTTTTTGCTTTCCTGCAGTGCCGCTGTAGTTGCCCTCCAGCAAAATATTTGCGACAGATGCAACTGTGGTTGTCAAAAGAGATGATCGGTTCCCCCTGCATCATGGATTTTCCCAAGATGAAGCAGTGAGAGCTTTACATTTCTGAATAGAAGTAGATTGGTTGACTCATGCGGCTTAAATTTTTCACAAAAATAGCTTATTCTGGGGCAATTCCCCTCTGCAACTAAATATAGATTTTATTATTATGCAGTTTTGAGTACGACTTAAAATGCACTACTTCCTTATTTTTATGATATGTGCAAATAATTCACTCTAAAATACATCATATTACACTTTGCAAAAAAACAATTGTATGATATAATATTAATAAAAATATGATTATTGAACATAATTTAATGGTGGCTCAGTGGTTAGCACTGTCGGCTCATAGCAAGAAGATCACTGATTCGAGTCCCGGCTGGCCAGTTGGCGTTTCTGTGTGGAGTTTGCATGTTCTCGCCTTGTTGCCGTGGGTTTCCTCCGGGGTGCTCTGGTTTCCCCCACAGTGCAAACACATGCGCTATAGGTGAATTGAATAAACTAAATTGGCCGTAGTGTATGAGTGTGTATGTGAATGTGAGTATGTATGGGTGTTTCCCTGTACTGGGTTGCAGCTGGAAGGGCATCCGCTGGGTAAAACTTATGCTGAAGTAGTTGGCGGTTCATTCCGCTGTGCCGAACTCTGATAAATCAGAGACTAAGCCGAAGGAAAATGAATGAATAAATGAATGAATGATTTAAACCAATGTGTTACTAAATAATCAGCATACATACAACTTCAAACAAACACTGCCATGTTGTGATTCTTGCTATAAAGTCAGTTACTGCAGGGACTGATTAACTGATGAGTAAATCAATTCATATCTGCAAATATCTGGTTTTCAACATATAATAAGAAGTGTTTCATGAGAACCATATTAGTATGATTTATTAAAGATTTAGATCACTGAAGACTAGAATAGTGGTGCTGAAAATTCAGCTTGAACATTTTTATAAATAACAAGGAAAATAGGTTTTTCAAAATGTAAAATTTTTTTCATCATTCATTCATTCATTCATTTTCTTGTCGGCTTAGTCCCTTTATTAATCCGGGGTCGCCACAGCGGAATGAACCGCCAACTTATCCAGCAAGTTTTTACACAGCGGATGCCCGTCCAGCCGCAACCCATCTCTGGGAAACACACACATTCACACACACACACTCATACACTACGGACAATTTAGCCTACCCAATTCACCTGTACCGCATGTCTTTGGACTGTGTGGGAAACCGGAGCACCTGAAGGAAACCCACGCAAAGGCAGGGAGAACATGCAAACTCCACACAGAAACACCAACTGAGCCGAGGTTCGACCCAGCGACCTTCTTGCTGTGAGGCGACAGCACTACCTACTGCGCCACTGCCTCGCCTATTTAAATAGTAATATTTTTAATTATTTATTATCTTTCTATTGTATTTTATCTCTTAATTTGTTTTACTCTTGTGATTTTATTAAACTCATACCTGTATAGCACTTCAGAGAACACTTGTTTCTTAAACTGCTTTAGAAATAAAATCCTTGATTTGATTGGTTGATTTATTGATTGATTAAAATCAATTTAAAGGGGACCTATTATGCAAAAGTCTATTTTATATGAGGTTTAAATACAGTTGTGTGGCAACAGTCTGTGAATATAAGCAGCTTCTAATGGTAAAATGTATTACTTTTATTTTTTATAATCACACTTGATAAAAACAGAAAGTCTGCAAAATCACTTTGATTGACATTCTCTCTTTGTACGTGTCATCAGAAGGGGAAAGCCCAAGTCATTAGTGACCATCTCTCCAATATTAGCATAGGACGTAAGTCTTGTTTTTAATCTGCCACTATGCTGATACACAGGCATTTGTAGCCACACCCTCTTTAATTTAAAGTGACAGTAATCACAATGGCACAATTAGGACCAAAGCCTAAAAAGGGCAGATTCAAAGAGACTTATTGTATATCTTGTAAAAAGGGGCTTAATAGGTCCCCTATAAAAGTTCACATGTGCATAAGAGACTTTTAAAAACATTTAAAACTGTATCGAGCTCAAACGTGTTAACAGTAAATTTAATAAAATCATTTGACAACATTGTAGCATGCTGCATATTGCAAACGTTGCTTAATACATTTTTTTTACATAGTAATAAAGAAGTTATAAAGTATGCAGTTTCAGTGTATACTAGGGGTTGCACTGATTAGTCGTCTAATCGACTAGTCGTCTTTAATGCTCTGTCGTGATGCTTTTTGATTGACGTCGACTAGTTGCGCTGCGCAAATCACGTGTTTTTTGACCTGAACTTCATGGCAGCTTTACACACTAAGTTCAATAAATGAAACTGCCCTCAGATTGTTTAAAGTCATTTCTAAAATGTTATTTTTTATATGTCAGCGTCAAAGATTCACGTGAACTTTAAATGGTCAAACAGATGCCAGTTATATCGCTCCATGCAAATATCCTATAGCAGATGCTAGCCAATCATGTTTACGGCACCCTGGAAAAGTAATGTTATTGGCTGTTGCCCTTTGTGAAGCATAGACGCGGACATATTTTGTGAATGTATTGTGAAATGCACAGAAACCATAAAGTGTGTAAAGAGCATCCCCGGTGAACGCGGTGAAGATGTGCAGCGAGGAGATGTCTGCTAACAAAAAAAAATGCCTGACTTACTAGCTTTCTAGCACGCACTATCATAGTGGTAACATATGCTTCTGAGCAAGTCTCTGACTGTGTAATATGGCTTAACGTTAGTAGCCTTTGTCTTTTGTGTGTTATGAACAACACATGAATCTGCTGAGAACGGACACATCATTTCTGCACTAAAATATCTGTTATTCTTTCATTTATACTAGAACGTCCAGTGATCAATGTGTCGACTGCATTTATTTATATAGTAAAATTAGCCCGGGTGCTAATGTTGCATTATTAACAATATGAAAGCAGCATGTGTAGATACAGGGTGGGCCATTTCTATGGAGACACCTTAATAAAATGGGAATCGATGGTGATATTAATGTCTTGTTTGTGGCACATTAGTATATGTGAGTGGGCAAACTTTTCAAGATTGGTGGTAAGCGTGGTGGCCATTTTGAAGTCGGCCATCTTGGATTCAAATTTAGTTTTTTCAATAGGAAGAGGGTCAAGTGTCACATCAAACTTATTGGGAATTTCACAAGAAAAACAAATGTGTGCTTGGTTTTAGCGTAACATTGTTCTTTTATGAGTTATTTACAAGTTTCTGACCACTTATAAAATGTGTTCAATGTGCTGCCCATTGTGTTGGATTGTCAATGTAACCCTCTTCTCCCACTCTTCACACACTGACTGCAACACCGCAGGAGAAATGCCAGCACAAGCTTCCAGTATCTGTAGCTTCAGGTGCTCCACATCTTGTATCTTCACACCATAGACAACAAAGATAGTGGTGACATTCTTCATCAATGGAAACCTCAAGGCCACTGGATATTTTGAATTGCTACATGATGATGTGTTTCCCTCTTTGTGCACTGAAGCTGGCACGTTCCCTGAGTTTTTCCAGCAAGATGCTGCACCACCACATTATGGGTGTCAGGTCCGAGCATTCCTAGATGAACAGTTTCCTGAAAAGTGGATTGGTCGTCGTGGGCCAGTTGAATGGCCCCCAAAATTCTCCTGATCTGACACCCGTATACTTTTATCTTTGGTGTCATCTAAAGGCAATTGTCTGGTGTGAAGATACAAGATGTGCAGCACCTGAAGCTACAGATACTGGAAGCCTGTGCTGGCATTTCTCCTGGGGTGTTGCAGTCAGTGTGTGAAGAGTGGGAGAAGAAGGTTGCATTGACAATCCAACACAAGGGGCAGCACATTGAACACATTTTATAAGTGGTCAGAAACTTGTAAATAACATAAGAAAGAATAAAGTCAAGTTAAAACCAAGCACACCATTGTTTTTCTTGTGAAATTCCCAATAAGTTTGATGTGTCGAATGACCCTCTTCCTATTGAAAAAATAGAAGTTGTATTTAAGATGGCCAACTTCAAAATGGCCATCATGGTCACCACCCATCTTGAAAAGTTTGCCCCCTCATATATACTAATGTGCCACAAACAGGGCGTTAATATCACCATCCATTCCCATTTTAATAAGGTGTATCCATATAAATGGCCAAACCTGTACATCCTGCAAATAAATCACAAATTGTGGCATGTTGCAAAAAATGAGCATCTTGTGTTTTATTTATGACGTCACCTGCGACTAGTCAATTCGACTTTGATAACAGAAAAGTTGACTTCCAAAAATCTACAGTCATTCAATCCACATGTACAGTATTGGAATAGGAATAGTGTTCGGTGTTCAACACAAGCATTCACACAAACCTCTTTGTCTTGTTCGATTTCCAAGCCTTCCTCTTGAAGTCCCCTTTCGAATTCCTCCCTGATTTTATCTTTAAGTCCATCGGCGGGTTCAGTGCCAAGCCCCGCCTCCAGCACGGCCTCCGAAATATTCCCTTTCGTGCTCCTGAGTGAAGGTGTGGGACTTTGCGACGGGACGTTCCCGTTGGAGACAACTGAGTGTCGGTGGTGGGCCTGACGTTTTTTACAGTGATAAACCAGAACGTAGTCCACTCTTCTGTGGCCGTCTGCAAAACACAGGCCTCCTCCTGGACCCGGGCCTGGCTCTTCCTGAAAACACACACATGAAATCTTCATCTCAGTAACATCTAAACACATCTGCATGACTCCACAGCGAAAGGCAGTGAATTGCAGATTCCTGGAGCTCTCTCAAAGCTGCATCATTGGCAGTTTCAGCAGAAACCAAGGATCTGGGTCAGCCACTGATTGGCTGGTGGTTCAAAGGAGATGCTGTAGCTGCTTTCTGCCGTATTCATCTTTGATTAGGATTCTGTTTTAAAGCAGGGTGCTTAAAAGCGGTTGGCGAATTAACAGGAATATGCTGAAATTCTGCTTTTTTTCAAGGTACTTCTTTGAGACTACACTGTTAATTATGAAGGGTGTTTAATGGTATTGATGGTTCTGAAAAGAGTCTTTAGCATCCATTGTACAAAAGATTATTTATGGTGAAAAAAATATCTGAAATTATCAAAATGTTGATTTATTTATTTTTTTATCAGCTGTTCAATTTTTTTGAAACACAAAATGATTCTTCCATTCATTCATTCATTCATTCATTCATTCATTCATTCATTCATTCATTCATTCATTCATTTTCTTTTAGGCTTAGTCCTTTAGGGTCACGAAACACCAAAACACATTTTTGAGCTGTTGACAGTCGTATATGTGTCCCACACTGCTGAAAAAAAACTATTAGGACACCTATATTTCACTAAAAAGTGTAAATTGGTTGTTTTTGCGTTATTTCAAGCAAATTCGTACTTCCTGTTTGAAACGAATTTTTGAAGCTGCGTTACGTGACATAATAGCGTGTATTCCAGCGTGCAGACTGGACGTCTGTGCCAGAGTGAGTCTTATTACGTCTTACAGTGTGATGCATTAATGCATGAGTAAGGCTTGGTTCAAACCAATCAGCGTGCTCTATTGTGCAACTTCATTAATATTCATTAGTGTCACCGTGTTACACCACAGAGACGCCACGTTGTGTTGGCAAAACAAGCATGAAGTGTTGCTTTTATAGTTTGCTGCCATTAAGTTTCGTTTTCATTTTCTCTCTGTGAGAGCTCAGCTGGATCACGTGTGGATTAACAGTGTACGCGACGCTCGACAACAATAACTTACGTGTCTAAGGAGGATTATTGTTTACCTGAGAGCTGTTCTCATCTGCAAACGCTGAAATCCGGATTCGCTTGTAGTCTTCTCTTCATAAAGACGCGGCTCTAGTTGCTGGTGATTGTCCTGTCTCTACAGATTTGGTAAGTGAGATTTGGTAAGTGAGCGACCAGTGCTCTTTGTTTATTCAGTTTGTTCGTATCGAATTAAGTTAACTATTGCACAGAGTGCAAACATGTTAGCACCGCATTTTGTGACCGGAATAACACACACGGCTTTCTAACGCTACCTGCCGTGTGCATCTAAGTTTCCGGGAAATGCTGAGGGTTTTTTTCTCTCATTCGCCGTGCGGTATCAAACATTGCATGAAAAATACACGCTTAGAGCAGTTCCTCGAATCAAATATCTCGTTTGTCGCAAGGGGCATGAATGACTTCCCTGAATGAAAGAGCCAAACTGCTGTTAAAGTCCAACATTTAATAATTTGGCAAATAATTCGACTACAGATGTCCATGTAGGTTAAACACCATCACTTTCTCCTGTGTGTATTTTGACTGAAACTCGCTCGTGCCCAAATAGACACTCCCACACCCTCCCACTTTAGTTCCTCGGACACTCCCCCCTAAACAGAGCTGGACACGCCCACTTTTCTGACTTTTTCCAAAGTAGAGGTGTTAAAACACCCTGCTGAAACGAGGAGGTTTCATGGCCCTTTAATCTATGGTCACCACAGCGGAATGAACCGCCAACTTATCCAGCACATGTTTAACGCAGCGGATGCCCTTCCAGCTGCAACCCATCTCTGGGAAACATCTATACCGACTCATTCACTACGCGCAATTTAGCCTACCCAATTCACCTGTACTGCATGTCTTTAGACTGTGGGGCAAACCGGAGCACCCGGAGGAAACCCATATTAACGCAGGGAGAACATACAAACTCCACACAGAAATTCCAACTGACCTAGCCGAGGCTTGAACCAGCAACCTTCTTGCTGTGAGGCGACAGCTCCACCTATTGTGCCACCGTGTCGCCCAAAATAGTCCTTCCTTGATGTAAAATCCCACTTTAAGAACCATTATTATGCCAGTCATTTTTACCATGACTTTCCTCAAAATCTCATATTTCAGAATTAAAAGATTATATATTTTACCCCAAAATGGAAAATAGAAAAAATAGAAACTTATCCTGGGGTCCCTTATTTATCGCGGGAGTTCTGTTCTAAAAATAATAACCCACAATTGGCGAAATCTGTGAAGTGGTCTGCTCAATTTTTGACAATTATTTTAGGTGTTTTAAGACTGTAAAACCCCTCACTACACATGTTAAACACTTCTCTTTCTCAGACAGACATTAACATTTTCACACTTTTCTCTCTTGTTTAAACATTCTCAAAGTTCAAACTTTCATAGAAAAATAAGTCCAGTATTATAGAATGAAATCAAAGATCAAAACCTGTTGTCAGTGGTGGAAAGAGCACTGAAAAATCAAACTCAAGTAAAAGTACAATTACTTGCCTAAAAATGTATAGCAAGTAGAGAAAAAATATCTGCTGTAAATTTTACTCAAAGTAAGTGTAAAAAGTAGAGTAGTGCGATGGACAATAGCAATGAACCACTGTATTTTGTAAAATGATATGTTTTGCCTTGTGTATTTTACTCAATTCCAATACAAAAGTAAACTGCTGTGTTGCAGAGATGCTATAGGCTAAATGCTGGTAAAGTAGAACAGGGAAGCAGTTGGAAGCGGAAAACGCGAGTATGTCTGCGGTCCGGAGGTATTATAAAGTTGATGACGACAACATTGCCATAGCAAACTGAGATATGTAAACTAGGGATTACCTGGTATTTTAGGTTGAGGTGCTCCTTGTTTTATATTAGATTTTTGTTCATATTTACTGTTGCACTAAAGTCCAAAAGTGAAGAATTGATGGTATTAATGACTTTATTGTTAAAGCTACCTCACAGAAGTACTCTGTTTGTTAACAGAATTGTTGAATGTTAAAAAAAGGTGAATTAAAAAAAAAACAAGGAACATTGGATAGGGTTTGGTATTGGCAGATACTCAATCAAGTGACTCGAGGGCAAAAAAACCTGATCGGGACTATGTATCACACTAATAAACATGCATTTTCTTTCTTGTCTTTCCATTCTTAACAGTGAACCAACTGCATTTATAAGGAATCTCTCCAGGATGGGAATTTGACCATAAATCTCCCGAATTATTCAAGCTTAATCCACAAAAGAGATCTGAGTTCTGTGTTTGTGCAGCTCTCTGTGTGTGTGCTGCACTTTAAACAGCATGAGTGTACAGAGTGGAGTTCTCTGTCCCAGATGGCACACTTCATGTGCACTTTGGCCGGCATGTTTTCAAGACTGTTGGCTATCACGTTTATCATTTTTGTTTTCACAAGGGTGCTTGCCCAAGTACACTTCAACACTGAGGTGTGCTACTCACAAACAATAAAAACAGCATTGAAAAGCAGACAGTGAGGGTTTCGGATGTTTTACATGTTCTTGCACATGAGTAGATTAAAATGGCATGTGACATTTACGATACAGTGCCAAATTATGCATGTGCATCCCAAAGCATGGGACGTCTATATGGACCAAGAATCAACTATGTTTTTCAATATGTTTACATTGTTTAATGATGGTCTGTTCTGTAGATCAGTGGCAGTTGTAGTTTAAATGGCGCCCTGGGCGAAGCACCCCAAATACACCCCTCCCCCATACCCTGAGAAATAAAGACACTGTGTAGTTGAATTTATATATACATATTTTAAATATTTATTATAAATACAATTAAATATACTTATTTATTTTCAATAAATATAACAATTTTATTACATGAATTATAAACAAAATATAAATTATTATTATTGTTATTATTATACATATTTTATTGTAAATAAGTAACAGAAATCAATCCTAAAAGTAACTAAAAAAAGTATGTAAAGACACTACTAGAGCGATATGCTAAGATCACTTAAGAAATTATTATATTGTTATTATTATATATGTTGCATATTTTTGTATTTTGTTTACATCTGGATTTTTCCTAATCTTTGAATTTCTATTTAATTAAATTCATTATATTTTTTGATTTATCTAAGATAAATATCTAAGATAATATTTATTATTAGAGTTCATTTGTGGTAATTTATTCAAACTGGGGAAAGATTTATATTCTAATTTACCTTATTTTAATAGAGAATTACATTATTGATTTATATCAAAGGGGCCTAACTTCAACATCTCTGTAGGCATTTAGTTTTTTGAACCTGGAGCGATATAACTTAATACACGTAGGTGGCGCTATGTAAAGTGGGGGCTCGTCCGGGATGGGGGTGGGGTTTAGGGGGCTGAGTTAGTGAAGTGCAATCCTGTAGATTAAAAATATGTTTTATAAAGACTCTGCTTAACTGGCTGTTACTCCGGTTTCACAATGCATGAGCGGCTTGTTTTTTATTGGCGTGCATGTTAACAACCAGGATTCACACCGAGAGCAGGAGCAGCGTGTATGAGGCGTCAATATTTTCTCACCAGCATTGTTTCGGTTGCACATAGAGATTAACAAACTGTGTGCAAAAGATGCCAAATATGAAAGGACACTAACATCTTTATTCTGGGATTACCACTCTAAATTAATACACTTGCATAAAGTAAATCATATCTCAAAGCTTTTACTCGGGGCACAGCTCATTTTTACTGGGGTATTTTTTTATTTTTTATTTTTTTTGCACAACATCGCCCATATTGCCCATGCCTAAATCCGTCACTGCTGTAGACAATTGGAAAAAATATTACTAATAAGGGGGCTAATAATATTGACCTTAAAATATTTTTTAAAAATGTATTTTAGCCAAATTTAAACAAATCAGACTTTCTCCAGAAGAAAAAATATTATAGTAAATACTGTGAAAAATCCCTGTTGAACATAAATATTGGGAAATATTTGAAAAAGAAATAAAAAAATCAGAGGAGGATTAATCATTTTGACTTCAACTGTACTTGGATATCTTTACCTGTGGGATCCAAAACACAGTCTTTGTGTGACCAGCATACAACTGCAAAACCAATACAGTGTTCACACTTTGGGTAATTTGATCTCTTGGTGTCTGTGAAGAGACTCCAGGGGGTTTACTGTATAATTAATGAACTTTAACCAGTGATAAGTGTTACTTAGTGCAGTAGTGAGACTACATGTACATAATGA
The DNA here is from genome assembly GCF_052040795.2 of Danio rerio. Lineage (NCBI taxonomy): Eukaryota > Metazoa > Chordata > Actinopteri > Cypriniformes > Danionidae > Danio > Danio rerio. The sequence goes on along the minus strand of NC_141038.1, from coordinate 8,422,351 downwards.
CAGGGTGACACTGGCTCGGTCCGATTGACAGCTGCTTCACCCAGTCAAATGAGACATGGAAATGTATTTAGTGGGAAAGACTAAAGAAGTCATGGAGAGTAATTATGTGCAGAATAAGTATACTGCTGAATGAGTGTTGATCTTCTGGTTATGGTAAACGTGAGAGTTTTCCATCTGAGCGATCAATCCAAACCAAGTGTGTTGCAGGAGGAAAACCCAAGCGGAGATCTAAAAAAGCATTCCGTCATTCTTATTGCTCTGCATCTAGATCTGGGATTTCCTATTGCTTTGGCGTATGTAATGCCACCCTGTTTGTCGTGTTATCTTGTGTTTAAGCTTGTTTAAACTGAGAAAGCCTGTTCTAAATAAATAGACGTGATCTACTTTGATTTAGCAATGTTTAGTTAAGCTACAGTACAAACCAAAACATACTTGTTAGTGTTTGGTCTTTAACTGGAACATAATGCTTGTTTTCTGCTGGTTGAGACCTTTATTGAGAATTTCTGCAATATGATATGAGTTTTAAAAGGTGTATTAGAGCAGATATTTAAAAAAAAATCATCCAAGTCTTGGAATATTTTTGTTTGCTGTTTTAAATTTTACTTTCCATTTATTAAAATAAAAATGTTGTATACCATAATTTTTTTCAACACAGGCTCATTCTGAAAATGCTATATACATTTCTGGAGAGCACCAAATAAGTTTCAGCAATTACGTTTTTTGCAGTTTATGTTTTCGCGAAACCAAAGGCCTCTGTGTATGCTTTTTCAGATCTCAAATTTCTCTGGCGAGTGCCATTCACACCTGCTCTTCTCGTGTAATCCATCAGAGGCCGCTGTCGTCTAACTAACTGACTGACTGATTGACTGACCCACCCTTCTCCTTCCCTAAATCCAACCAATAGTTTTTTTAAAAAGACAGACTGACCCGGCTTCACCACCCTCTCCAAAACCCAACTGAGAGTTTTAAAAAGCAAACCAGAAAAAGAAAAGCCCTTGTGTCACCGACTCGGTCCCAGTCACTCCCCTCGCTGGCCAGCAGAGGCCGCCATCTCCGGACTTCTAGCATTACATCATCCACATACGCTGATTGTGCACACACCTGTTCTGAATCAAGCTAACGACCCACGTACCCTTTATAAGCCAGTTCCAAACACTCAGTCAGTGCGAAGTCTTGTTTAGCCCCGGCCAGCATTTCTGAGCGTTATTCCCTGCCTGATTCTTCGTGCATTACTCCAGCCTGTTTCTGACTCTGCTTCGCCTTCTGCCTGCCCACGACCCACGCCTGATTTACAGACTCTGATACTCTCTGCCTGCCCACGACCAACGCTTGATACACGGACTCTGATGCTCGCTGCCTGCCCACGACCCACGCCTGGTACACGGACTCTGACACTCGCAGCCTGCTCTCGACCAATGCCTGGTAAACCCCTCTGTGTCTGTTCATCGCCAGTCTTGATACTTCATAGACTATTGTGGATGTGTGTTTGCACTTTAGTCCATATTGTGTGTTTGAGTGAAAGCTTGACTAATAAATACTGCATCATGGATCCCTCCGTGTCAGTCTCCTCGTTACACCTTGCCTGATTTTTACCTCAATTTCAGATTTTACCACATTTTCACCCTGTTATTTACTTGTTTGTTTTATTTTTTTTCTTTTGTTTTTGTCTTACCCACTTCCTGGAACCGTTCTTCACCACATTTGAACCTTGTTGTCGAGGTCAACTCGTCTTTATTTCGCTATCATCCTTATTTCTATAGCGCTTTTACAATCTAGTTGTAGTAAAATGAAACTGCGTCAGTCCAGTTTTCACAGTTGAAGTTCAGTTTAGTTTAATTTAGTGTGGTTTGATGTTCACTGCTGAAAGTCCAGCACTGAAGAGCAAATCCATGGATGCACAGCTCCACAACTTACAAACCAAGCAAGCAACTGGACAAACTGGTAACAGTGGAAAAGCCATCCATACAGAGGTCAGCTGTTAAGCGTGAAAAGGAACGGCGTCATACCACTCCATAGCGTTCATTTTAAAGACGAAATGCAGCCATACATACTTCTGGCTACATAATTTGCGATCTCCAGAAATGTATATAGGGCTATGTTTTCAGAATAAGCCTATGTTGTCTTTTTTCCTTTTTGTGCTGTATTTTTGTTTTGTCTATTGTTGAGCTATTCAGTACCATTTTATTCCTTTTCCACTGTACTGGATTAGTGCTCAGTGCTCATCACAACACCTGCCTGTTGCTCTGTTTATTATCAGTCAGGAATATTCAGCTTTTTAGTCAAAAACGGGGAAAGGTCAGGTAATTTGGCTTTGAGTCGGAACCCTGTTTATCAGCGATATAAACAATATCTGTTCTGGTTTTAAATTAAAACTCTTGTGTTAAGATATTCAATTTTCCTTTGCAGATTTGGCAAAACGTTTTCAGCTCATTTCCAACCTTTTAATTTTGCATCCATAACCTGGTGATATCATTCTTACCAGATGAAATTTGCGTTTTTATTGTAACTTTGAGCTTTCTGATGTCTTGTTTGACCTTGTGAATACCATATTGATTAAAATGTTGTCTGAATAAACTGCCTTGGAGAGAAACAGTGGCAGCATGCCAATTCTTGTTTGTTTTCCTTTAAACCGTCCCTTTACATTCCTTTGGTCCCATTTTATATGAGATGGCCTTAACTAATATTTACTTACACTAAAAATTATTGTTTGTTATTGTGTAACTATATACTTTTGCATTACTAATGATACGCACACTGAAAAACCCAACAGTCAAATTTATTAAATGAAATGAGTGTAGTTAACTCAAAATTGACTAAAAGTTAATTCTACTCATTTGAAAAGAGTTTTGAACTTAATGTTGAAGGCAATGAGTTAATTAAATACCTCATTACTTCAACTTAAATGGAGTAAGTTCACAGTACTCATATAGATTAGTTTAACTCAAATGGTTTGCTGCAATGGTTTCCTCAAACAGTTTGAGTTGCCTTAACTTATTGGGTTTTACAGTACTCAGTTGGTTTGAGTTCTTTTCATTTATCAGGTTTTACTGTATTCAAATTGCTTCATTTACTCGAATAGATTGTTCACACTCTTTAGGATTAATTTTTTACTTGTTTGTTGTCCTCAAATGGTTTAAGTTACCTTAACTTTTTTGAGTTTTACAGTGTATACTTGCACTTATGATTGATTAATTACTTGTAATTACATCTGTAAATAATTAACCATTCCTTACACCTTAACCAACCCATACCACCAAACCTGTCCCCTACCAGTATCCCGCCTCAAGAACACCACAAGTGTTCTGCAATACATGACAAACTTAGCAAGTATACTGTATTTATGTTTTACGATTTATTTGGGTTGAATTTAAACAAAGTTAAAGATTACCTAATTTTATTTGTTTCTTTAAATTCAGCCCAAATGATTTTTTGCAATTATTTTGCAAAAATATTTTTATTAGTGTACATAAGGCCAGCTAATATTTTCTTCATATATTTATTTCACAGTATCTCACTGAAAGAGTTTACTTTTTTGAGAAGGCACAGAGGTCTGTTTCACCAAGCTTCACTCACTTTAGTATCTCTATGGCCTCAGCACTTATTTTATACAATGATACCAATAAAAAAAAAGAACATAAAATCTCCTTAAAACATCATTCGTATGATTTCTTTGACAATAAACAAAGTTTCCTCATATACACACCGTGTCCTCTGCGATGTCGTTGGCATCATGCCCGCTGCTGGCCGTGCCCCGCTGGCCCAGTTCAGAGATATCTCTGGCAACACCGCGGAGTTTCTCACTCTGCATTGAAGAGGAATCGCTCCTCACAGCCGAAACACGCATGCGCTCGGGAGCCCCATTCCAGTTTTCTGTAAGAGATTTTCTCAATTAGCTGTCATTGTCCTTTAATAGTCTTTTTATGCAAATTAGCGTTTTAAAATGACTGCCATCTCTTTCTTTGACAATCATTCATGCAAAGCAGTCACGCCAATAAATCGCATGGAATTTTAATGAAACTCCGAGAGAGAGAAAGAGAGAGAGACGTCCGCGTAAAAGTGGAGAATAAAAACCTTTCAGCACCAAGGACAGCAGCATAGCTATGCGCGTCAATGATCAGAAACCTGTACAAGTGACCGAGAATAGAAACAGTGATATCTGTAAATATTCTCACACTTGACACTAAAGCGTCACTTAAATATGCCTCATGCCCTTAGGTAAACAAACACAGGGATTCATGACTCTTAGAGAAAGCTAAGCCCATTTACACCACCTGACCAAACCATGCATCTCATCAGTCTATTTGTGCCTTTACTTCCATTCATTTTCAGATTTTCGATTTAAAACAAAATAGTTCTGTGATCTAATTAAAAAATGAAAGAAAAATGAGAGAAACAATTCCTAAAGTGCTGTTGATTTATAAGACAACACATGGCGTCAGATGGCGCTTGAAATAGCTCCAGATTATTGCCCCAGCTAATTATACAAACCCCCTCCGACACACTCAGCCCTCCTCTTTGTTTTCTAAAACAAAAAAGCAGAAATTCTGACACAATTAACCAAAGGATTAGTGAGTATCAAAGTATGATATCCCATCAGAAATAAGCATAGCTACCGCGCGCCTTTGATTTTACTGCAATTAATGCAAGCGACCAGTTTGGTGCCACTCAGCGCGTTCACACAAACTGATTATAAATGCACGATTAAATCAAACACAAGCACGCATCTGCATATAGCTTTGAACAAACAAGCCAATTTATTGAAGAGTGTTCAACTGTACAGACGTGCAGCAAGCGAATATTCTGTTTGGCTCAGGAAAACCCAATGCACGCGCGCGCGCAAATTACACCATCAACAAAGATGAAGCGGGGTGTCAGGCTGGTACTCACCCGTGGCAGAGGGCGACCTGTTCAGTGCCATGTTCGTGTGCTCCCGGTGAGATGGTGGACAATCCGCAGCTTAACGCGCTCGTGCTGCTGCCGTTAATTCCGTGGAGCTCGAGACGCTCAAACTTCCAGAGAGAGTCGGACGGATTGAGAGAGAGAGAACGGTGACAGCCGACACAACCCCCTCCCCCTCACACACACACATGGTGTCTCTCACAAACAGAAGCCGAACGCATAAGTCTAATTATACTGTCACGAACTATCCGTGGTACATATTTGACCGGTATCCCAATTTAACGCACATTAATTATAAAATATATTTTTAGATAAAGCATTTTTTAATTAAGCAATTGTGACATCATTATCCCCTCAGACAAACTCAGAAGCTGAATGCATAAGTCTAATTATACTGTCACGAACTATCTGAGGAATATATTCGACAGGAAACACAATTCATGCATTGCTGACAAAACATTTTATGATGAAGCATTTTGGAATTATTAAAGCAGTTAGCAATTGTGACATCATTATTTGTTCTCCCCTTCACACACACACACACACACACACACACACACACACACACACACACACACACACACACACACACACAGAGAAGCTGAATGCAAAAGTCATACTTCTCATGAACTATCCATGGGAAAAAAATGACAAGAAATCCAATTCAACGTGTATGCATTGCTTATTTTTTATGATAAAATATCTTATAATTATTAAAGCAATTAGCAATTGTGACATCATTTGTTGTCACGTGCATCAGGAAAGTATTGATGGCGCTTCACTTTTTCCACATTCGTTTATGTTACAGCCTTATTACAAAATAGATTAAATAAATTTATTTCCTCAAAATTCTACACACAATACCCCATAATAACAACGTGAAGAAAGATTTTCTTAAATTGTTGCAAATTTATTAAAAATAAAAAACCTGAAAAATCACATGTACATCAGTATTCAAAGGCTTTGCGCAATACTTTGCTGATACATCTTTGGCAGCAATTACAGCCTCAAGTCTTTTTGAATATGATGCCGCAAGCTTGGCACACCTGTCTTTGGGAATTTGTGCTCATTCCTCTTTGCTGTACCTCTCAAGCTCTATCAGGTTAGATGGGAAGCGACGGTGTACAGCCATTTTCAGATCTCTCCAGAGATGTTCAATAGGATTTAGGTCTGGGCTCTGGCTGGGCCACTCAAGGAGATTCACTGAGTTGTTGTGAAGCCACTCTTTGATATTTTGGCAGTGTGCTTTGGGTCATTGTCCTGCTGGAAGATGAACCATCGCCCCAGTCTGAGGTCAAGAGCACTCTGAAGCAGGTTTTCATTCAGGATGTCTCTCTACATTGCTGCATTCATCTTTCCCTCTATCTTGACTAGTCTTCCAGTTCCTGCTGCTGAAAAACATCCCCACAGCATGATGCTGCCACCACCATGCTTCACTGTAGGGATGGTGTTAGCCTGGTGATGAGCGGTGCCTGGTGTTCTCCAAACGTAACACCTGGCATTCACTCCAAAGAGTTCAATTTTAGTCTCATCAGACCAGAGAATTTAGTTTCTTATGGTCTGAGAGTCCTTCAGATGCCTTTTGACAAATTCAGGGCAGGGAGAGGCTTCCGTCTGTCCACTCTACTATACAGGCCTGATTGGTGGATTGCTGCACAGATGGTTGTCCTTCTGTAAGGTTCTCCTCTCTCCACAGAAAACCGCTGGAGCTCAGATTGACCATCGGGTTATTGATCACCTCCCTGACTAATGCCCTTTTCCCCGGATCACTCAGCTCTAGAAAGAGTCCTGGTGTTCCAAACATCTTCCACTTATGAATGATGGAGGCCGCTGTGCTCATTGGAACTTTCAGAGCAGCAGAAAGTTTTCTGTAACCTTCCCCAGCCTTGTGCCTCGAGACAATCCTGTCATGGAGGTCTACAGACAATTCCTTTGCCTTCATGCTTGGTTTGTGCTTTGACATGCACTGTCAACCCTGGGACCTTATATAGACAGGTGTATACCTTTTCAAATCATGTCAATCAACTGAATTTATCACAGGTGAACTCCAATGAAGCTGCTGAAACATCTGAAGAGTGATCAGTGGAAACAGAATGTACCTGAGCTCAATTTAGAGCTTCACGGCAAAGGCTGTGAATACTGATGTTCATGTGATGTTTCTGGATTTTTATTTTTAATAAATTAACAACAATTTCAAAAAATCTTTTCTTCACATTGTCATTATGGGGTATTGTGTATAGAAATTTGAGGAAATAAATGAATTGAATCCATTTTGCAATAAGGAATAAGCAAACAAGGCTGTAACACAAATAAATGTGGAACAAGTGAAGCACTACGAATACTTTCCGGATGCACTGTAGATCCAGTTCTGGTACATTTATTTTTATATTTATTATTTATTACTATTATTATTATTTATATTTATTACTTATTATATCTATATTTATTATATGAAGAATCTCAGCTAATATATGTTTCATGGAAGAAAGTCAAAGTCAAGCAGTGTTGGATTTACATGACATGACGGTGAACAAAATGATGACAGCATTTTTATTTTTGGTGAACATTAATTTTCTGGTGATTTAAATTATATTTGCTCATGTTAACAGCAACATAACTTAAATGTAATGACCGAGTCTGTGAAGGTAAACACTATTGACGTAGTTTAGGGGAAACAACATTTGAACCGAGTCACTAATAGTCTCTATGCATTTTATGTCAAAACTGATTTGTTGCATATTGTCTGCTTGAATGAACTTGGGGGTTTTGTGCTTTGTTTAAGAGCACATTGGCATTTTCTAGGGTCAAAAGTGACTGAACCTGCAGTGTGCTGATTTAACCACCGAATAACCACTACATAAACACACACACTTGTGTATTTGACATTGTTTTTCCAGTCAGCTAACCTCAGAGAGAACATTCATTCATTCATTCATTTTCTTTTCAGCTTAGTCCCTTTATTAATCTGGGGTCGCCACAGCGGAATGAACCGCAAACTTATCCAGCATATGTTTTACGCAGTGGATGCCCTTCCAGCCGCAACCCAGCAATGGGAAACATCCATACACTCTCATTAGCACAAACACACATACACTACGGTCAGTTTTAGCACACCCAGTTCACTTATACCACGTCTTTGAACTTGTAGGGTAAACCCGGAGGAAACCCACCTAACATGGGGAGAAAATGCAAACTCCACACAGAAATGCCAACTGACCCAACTGAGGCTCGAACCAGCGACATTGCTGTGAGGCGAACGTGCTACCCACTGCCCCACCGCGTCACCTCAGAGAATATCACTTATGTTATTTCAAGGGACAGTTCACCCCAAAATTTAAATCACCTCATCATATACGCTTTACTTGAGTTTCTTCAGTTGAACACAGAGGAAGATATTTTGAAGAATGCTACTTGCTGGCCCTCATAATAGGAAAACACACTGTAAGTCAATGGATGCTAGCAACCAGCATTCTTCAAAATATCTTCCTTTGTGTTCAACCAAAGAAAGAAACTCAAATAGGCTTTGAACAGGTGAAGTATGAGGACAGAATTTGAATATATGGATGAACTATGAACAATCATTTACCCAGAAAAGTGATCACTGAGCATATAGTAAATATCTGAAGCTGTTCCACACAATGAATGTTAAGTAACTACGGACAAAAAATAAACACAGACCACTCGTGCACTTTCATAATTACCTTCCAAAACACATCCCCATAATGCAGTCGCTCATTAGCTTTAATAAACACACTTCCTGATGCCATTTTCAGATGATTGTACAGTAATTATTAAGGTCATGGCAGCTGGAGTTAAGCGTAATCCCTTTTTTTGTGCAAAACAAATTATTTGCGCTTACTGACTCAAAGCATTTTAATCAGATATTATTCAAAATGCGTAGGATATGATGATGCCGCATAACCACAGATTACATAAAGTCAGAGTTGTACCTTATTTCTCTTAGCGAACACTTCCTGAGAGCGGCGACGAGTGAATAACAGGTCATTAATGTGTGACTCATGTCCTCCAGATGTGTGAATCGTACACTTCACATCTAATTGACTGATCAGTATTCTCTATGCACACGTACAACACTCATATTATACTCATATTAACACTCATAACAATAAGTAACAAATTACAAATACTCAAATGACTGTAATTGAGTAGTTTTTCCTCAGGAAGTGTAATTTGCTTGGTCGTTTTAAAAGTGTGTGCTTTTTGAGAAGATTTTGCATCAGGCTCATTGTGGACACGTACCCAGGTCCACTTTTCTGGGGACAGCGAAAAACGTAACCAGATGTACGTCAAATTTCTTTTTTGACGTGTCTTTTTTTCTTTTGGGTGTCTTTTTCTTGCATAAATCCACCAGAGGGCGCAATATACACTTCAGCTGACCAGGCCAGCTTGCTGTCAACTGACTGACTGATCGAGTGACCCACCCCCATCTCTAAACACAAACGATAGTGTTTTCAAAAGGAATATTGAAAAAGAAAATTCACCGCGGCCGCATGATTTCATCACGTTTTCAGCCTGTTGTTTTTTATTACATCTTTTTTACTCCTGTTTTACCTGGTTTCTAGAAACCTTTATTAACCCATACCCTGTCGTCGCGGTCAACTTTGCTCCGAGTCCGCCGACGTATGTGGCGAGCTACTGGGCAAACAAGCACTGATTTGCCATTGTGTTTACGTGCTCGACAGAAATGACTGTGATTGGCTGTGAGGGTCATCAGTTCACTGATACAGATACAGGAGCACTGAAGCGTTTCAAAGTCACGTCGATCAGCTGGTTTGTCTATAAGCTGACATACGAGTGATCCACTGATGAATCGCGGCTTTAAATAGCTCCAGCGTCCCTGTATTTTTGGTTACACTCAGTAAACAGTGTTGAGTTCAGTGAACTGATGAGCTTCATGGCCAATCTCAGTCATTTCTGTCAAATGTTAGCGGGAACTGGACGTTTTTAAAGTTACAGTATCGATTGGTACCAAATTCTAGTATTGCGCAACCGTACACTGAGGTAAGTGGTCAGATGGTAGCATGAAAAGGAACGGAAGATGAAATGTTTTAAAGATGAAAGTATTTCTGGCTACATAATTCATGCTCTACAGTAATATATATAGGGGTACGTTTCCACAATGAGCTTGTGTTGATATTTTTAGTACTTTTACTGTACTATTTCCCTTCAACCTGCATTACTCACTATTCTTGAGTACTTTTAAAAGGGCTACTTTTCCATTAGCCCATATGTTTTGGTCATGTCCCAGATTATCTGTATTTTGGTCAACTATTTTTTTTATCTTACTCCAGAATATTTTGTAAAGATGTTTGTGCAAATCCCTTAACTGCTATATTTGGTATTGTATATAAAAATAACAATCTGTCAAAAAGTGAATTAGACTACATTGCCTTTACTTCTCTTTTAGCAAGACGCTTGATTCTAATCAATCAGAAACAATCATTTCCCCCTTCTTTCAAACAGTGGGCCAATGATGTGTTGCATTTCCTTAGTTTGGAAAAAATAGGACTCAGTTTAAATGGTTCCAGGTCCAAGTTCACTGCCATGTGGCGTCCTTTCATAAACTACTTCCGAAGCTAAATGTAACTGTAAGTGGACAAAATGATGCTAAAGCTGTCAGGTTTTGCTTGTACTTATGCTGTCTTCATTTTATTTTATTTTTTGTCTTTGTTGATATGTACACAATGTTAAAGCACTATGTGTATATTTATGTTGTGTTGTTAGTTGTGCCGATTTATGTATGTTTTTGGACTACTTAAATAAATAAAAAAAGGAAAAAAATAAAAAAAGGGCTACTTTTCACTCATACTTTGTGTAATATTTACAATAGATACTTTTACTCTACTCGCATGACATTTTTGGGCAAGTAATGGTACTTGAATATAGGGCTGGGTAGATTAGCCATATTATATCATCGTGATGAAATGAAAGTCATTAACAATGAGTGCGTTTCCATGAACACCAATAATCTGATTTTATTATGATTAAGACAATACAAATGATTAAGAGTCCACCGTGTAAACAGAGATTTTTGATTAATTTATTCCGATCAAGTAATCGATCATAATCGAACTAAATAGAAATCGGATTAAGACGTGGAGTATTCCTATTTTAGTGGCATTAATGCAGTGCAGTACAGACGTGTAAACACCGCAATCAAAACTATCATGCTGTGTTCACACCAGACGTGGCATGCGTGGATAAATTGCGATATTCACACGTAAATAGACGCATGAGCATTTTGAGTTTACTCAATTCTACGCGCGTTAAATTCACTTCCTAATGGACTTAGATTCGTGCCATAGGCTGGGCTTCTGTGTGCCCTGTGACTCTAGTTTTATGCTAAATGGCTCACATGGATTTTATTGAGAGAATAGCTGTGTTTATATGCTTTATTTGGCTGAAAAACTGCGTCAATTCATTTGGAGTCGTGTCTGAGTCCACTAAATCTTTTCAGAGGTGTATCCAGCTCTGTGAGTTCACAAACTCCCACAGTAACTATGGCTGTTTCTCAATATGCGTTCTTCAGTGATCTTGCATCCTTTTGTTCTTGTGTAACGTCATCATCAACTGCCTAAGTTCAGTTCCAATACTCAAGACCGCAAGAACGGACGCGTGAAATGTTCCAGAAGTGTTCTTGATATCGAGGACGCATGGATGCAGACTTGAGCACCGAACTCGCTCGAGAAGTCCCAGAAATCATTGCGACTGGAGGTGGGAAGCGCAGCATTGTATATAGATTTATTAATAACGTTCAGAGATATAACTTATTTACCTCAGAAGTTTCCCTAAATGAAACGGTGAATGTAAACATTACCATGAAAATCTTAATAAAGGAATGAACACATTAAGGGTGTTTATTTGCTAAAATTCATATTCAAATCTTTTTGTTTGTATTGTGCAACATATATTTCTAAAGTCTTCATGCATAGTACGTATTGAGAAAAGGGGAAAAGCAATAAATCTTTGTATGAATGCTGTAATGTTTAAACAATTTTTATTAGTTAAAGATGGGTGAGGGTCATGTGACCTTCAGGAAGAAAGCAGCATCTCATTCCTCACAGGATGCGGTCTCTGTCCTCGTGGTCTCCCGAGTTCGTTCTTCTGAGGGGACATAGCAAGACCAGTCTTCACAAGAACGCAAGTCTGTTTTCTGCATTTTTGGAATTGAGAAGCAGCCTCAACTTGGATGATGGAAGCTTTCAGCAGTGCTTCAGACTGAGCCGAGCCCAGTTTGGTGAGCTGTTTTCCCTGAGACACCAACAACAGGCGCTATGTCATAATCACTCCCCTACAAGAGAAAGCACACTATTGACTTAAATCAATCGTGCTTGACGCTTATTCCGCGTCTGGTGTGAACACAGAAATACTGTCACGTAAGGTTTTTGCAGCAATTTGTGACAGGATAGTCTATACACACACACGGCTGTTTGACATTGTTCTCTGCTCCTACAGTCAGTGAAAGACCACAGCCACTTGCATTGCAAAAGTTTTTCGCATACAGTGTGCGGTATCAAACTCCATTAAAACTACACTCCTCCAGCAGTTCATACTCTCATCTAATATCTTGTTTGTCATGGGGGGTGGGTGGGAGGCATGCATGAAATGATCCTCAATGAAAGTGAAAGTACCGAACTGCAGTTAAAGTTAACAAATTAAAAATTAAACATCCGAAATTACATGAAGCTTCGGAGGAATGGTGGATAGCTCTGTGACACGACAACGTTAATCAAATTATGTGCTATAACATGTAAAGCTGGAAACATCTCATGGAAACACCTTAATCATATTATCATATCAGATTAAGGCAAATAATTCAATTACTGATGTCCATGTAAACATAGTCGTCCATGATAAGCTCTGCAACTTTTTTTACTCCATATTAATCTAAGAGCCAATCACACAGCAGAAATGTGCAACAACTGGAATCCAAAAGTGTGTTGATGTTACAGATATTTTGCCACCGAAAATATGTTATGCCATTTAATGGATCCACTACTTTCTGTGGCTTCAGTCAATTTTAGAGTACTCTTTTAAATCTGAAAGCATTAACAACTGATATTGAAATATATATTGTTACTATTCAATATGGAAAATAATTATTGAGATTGCATTTTTGCCATATCACCCAGCCCTACTTGAGCATGATTTTCAGTACTCTTTCCACCACTGCATATAAGTGAAGTTTATGTATAAACAAATTTCGAGAGGATCACGTGCTTATGATTGCTAGCAGCTGACCCGCATTATCTAATTCACTACTATCCAATCAGATGACTCCTAAACTACTATAAATACCCTGGGGTTTATTCCATTGCTATCTTCGTTTTGAAGAGTCCCACCTTCCTCCCCCACTCCTCCTTCTTAAACGGGTGACACGGTGGCCCAGTGCCTAGCACTGTCGCCTCACAGCAAGAATGTCTCTGGTTCCTGGCTTTACCAAAACTAGCAGACATTTCTGTGTTGAGTTTGCACTTCTCCCCGTGCTCACGTGGGTTTCCCCCGGGTTCCCCGGTTTCCTCCCACTGCCTAAAAACATGCAATTAAGTCAATTGAACAATCCAAATTGTCAACATAGACACGCTTCTAGTTGGTAATTAATTTCAAGAGCATTCACTTGCTACAGCAGGGGAGTTCTCGAGATCTACCTGAGCTCAAACTCCCCTCCCGCCTTGCAACGGGAGGGAGCCCTGGGCTCGAGGATCTCATGAGCTCAGGACTCTCTCCCGGGACAGCATGCCAAACAAGCTTTTATAATTAATCATCAGCTAAGTGTGAACTCTTGAAATGAGTTCAGAGTGTAAACAGAGACAAATATTTGATTGACATTTTTATTTATTGTAGTTTAATCTAAGAAACACACATAAACTACAACCACTCGCGCACATGATCATGAACAAGAGTATAATAGTATAGACGGATCACTTTAGCAATCTGGTTAATGTTTAATATGCTGAGATTTGATAGTAAAGTGCTTATTTATCAAGAGGTTGCGTACTTCAGCCTACTGTTGATGCATATATGAAAGTGTAGTGCAGCAGTTTTCACTTCTATGTTATTTTATATGGTGTCTGTGTGTATTTTCAATCATTTGAACAGGTGTGTGACATGCAGTCGCAGCCGGTGACGGCGAGGACTTGATGGTGTGTTTGTGTGCCGTTTGCGCAGCGCAGAGAAACATTCATAGGAACCGTGCCTGTAGCTGAACAGCACACACACTCGTTCTCCACTTTGTGTTTTTCCAGAGAGTACACAGACTTGCTGCCACACTTTCCCTGTGAATGACAGATAAATTATAGGTACACGGACTGCTTCATGTTATTGTAGCAGCCTTTGAGGCGGAATATAAAAAAAGCATTGACGTACCTCGCAGTAAGTGAGTTCTATCTTCTCTTCGGACTGGCAGTCGTCCACTCGAATGTAGTTCAGGAGACCGACAGTCCTTCTGCACTCAGGTTCAGTACCTAAATAGACAAATATCATGCATTAGATTTTAGTAGGATATTTATTTGTTTAAATTGAACAAGATGGGGTCATTCTAGAATTGCAGGTATATTTGCATCCCGAAGCTAAACCTTCTACCGAACCAAAACATGAAGCTAAAGAGTTTTGATTAATAACACAAACAAAACTGCATGAAATACTTTACACAAATGTAACGGTAATGATGATTAGAGAGTTATAACCAGTTCACGCGTCCCTAACGTCTGCAACTCATATCAGTCTCACATCTCTGTTGGTTCACAAACTATGCTAGCTCTCTTTGTTTGAACTCTTTAATATCAGCATAGTTGTCCAAATTAGTGTTTTGTAATGCAAGTGTGAGTGTTTTATAATGGACGCGCGCCCATACAGGAGGACCTAGTGAGACTCTGTGGTGTTTTAGTTAACAGCTGTTCACTACTGTCAGCGAACTCCAATAATATCCTAAAAACCCAACGGCCTTCTGATCGATGCCTTTCAACAGTCTTAGAGTGTTTTTACTGTATTTTACTTTTTCTTTTTTTTTCTTTTTAATGGATATGATCAATAGATGAATTGTAGTGAGTCCAATTCAAAGCAACAGCCTTTTTGTCATCTTTGTCCTGCACAGGTTGATTTATTAAAGAAAATGCCCAAATACTTTACAGTTGTAAAACAATACTTGAAGAATTCAGGAGCTTTGAATCTGTGTGTTTTAGAAAATAAATAAAATATATATTATTATATATTCTATATTTAATTTAATATATATATATATATATATATATATATATATATATATATATATATATATATATATATATATATATATATATATATATATATATATATATATATATATATGTATGTATGTATGTATGTATATATTTGTATTTATGTATATATATATATATATATAAATATATATATATATATATATATATTATGTGTATATATATATATATATATATATATATATATATATATATATATATATATATATATATATATATATATATATATATATATATGTATGTATATATATGTATATTTGTGTATATATATATGTATAAAATATGTATAAAATATGTTTATTTTTTTATAAAATGCTGTAGAAAAATAAGATAGTAACAGTATAAGCATAATAAATGTTTTGCTAATAAATAAAGGTTTAAAATAAGCATTTTCTCTACATAATCAGTTTAAGAAAAAATGTTGGACGTGGGCTTTCAAAAAATTTTCGGAGAAGAAGGTGGGCTTCGAAGTGAAAAAGGTTGAGAACCCCTGGGCTAATGGATGTCTTTAGTGGAGTGCGTACAACATCGTTCCCTTATCCATGACAGTAAAGGGTAAAGTAAAGAGGCTGAATGGAGGAGGCTTGTTCTTTATCCTCATGCTGCATATTGTCTGTTATCTTTTTTTTGCTAGTGAAGTGTTGCCGTACCTGCAGGTCTAGAATGAGTCACGTACAGTATGAATGAATATTCTGAAGGTTGTTCTTACACATATTACAGCAGGTGTCTCCGATCTGACTTATTTTGCCCTGTGGATAAAGGATTGATAGATTCACTTATTGCTATACACAGTTAGGAAAGTATAAGTGCAAACCTCTTTTTGTGATGAAGGTCAGGATTTACTAAAGACACCAGAAATGGGTATGAAAAGGCATGGACAGTGAATTTTGTAACTGAACTCTTTTCAGATGTGAAATTCAGGATTATTCAAATAATAAAAAATATTCACACAAATCCGTTTACTAAATACTTACTCTGTAGAATATATTTGACTGTTGTTTTTTTTCTTGGTTTGCTGGTTTATACATTACTTCAGAAAATCTCTCACACTAGTTTTCGCTGTTTAGCAAATGTGGGCCCAAATATGATTTTAAAATCAAATCATAGTTGGACTGATAATATATATATATATATATATATTTTTAAATCATTCACAAAATGTATTGAGGCATTATTTTTGGGCATTAAATAATCTTTTACTTGGTGTCTTTAGTAAGTCTTGATAGGATTTCTCTTCCTTTGCTCCAAAAGAGAATTTGCATTTATGCATTTAGATTAGTTTGTTTTGAAGTGTAACCCTGCTTAAAATCAATGGAGATATAAAAAATATCATATCTATATATATTCCCTGTGAATAGACCAATTGGATCAGATTTTTTTGCTCCCATGAGGAAAATAGCTTATAAATCATACAGAATCAGGTATTTTGAAAATGTACGTGCGTGTTTACCCCATGCTCCAGACAGCTTTTGCGGTCAAACGGAGGGCATGTGGTCACTAGAGTCTCCAGCACCAGTTCTTCATCCTTGTTCACGCTGCACGTGTGTTTGGTGCAGCCGTCTGTACGTGTTGTGTTTGCCTGAACACACACATTCATACATGTTTATGACACAATCTGGAAATCGATAAAACATCTGGAGCATTAACAGATCACCTCTCAAACTACCGGCTAGATAGTTTAATACAACTACTCAAGCATTAATCATTTATTTTGAAGGGGCCATGACTTGAGAAGAGAAATTTGTCTTTATCTTTTCTCATATACAGACTGGTGCACAAAGAACAATCTTTGTTTGTGCTTATCATCAGCATTTTTCAAAAACATTTTTTAGCACTCAAAGTCAATTAAGGGTAAAGTGAATGTGTAAATTTAACACAATCTCACAGCATTTTGGCTCATTTGTATGAGTTTGTATGATCTTGTTTGTACATTTTAGTATGATTTACTCATCCCCAAATAAGGTTGGGTTTAGAGGAGGGGTTTGTTACAGAAACCCAGAAGCGACGTGATGGTTGAAAAAAAAAGTGTGGAAGAAAAGAAAAACTGAGTGGGAGAAAAAAAATGCGTCGGGAAAAAAAAACTGTGATAGAAAAAAAATATATATATTTTTTTTAAGTTTTTGCGTTATCTCGCAAAACAGTTTTTTCACAAACACTTTTCACAAACACTTTTGCCACAGCCATGTCACCCTGCAGCCCAAGACCAGTTACTCACTGAAGCTAAGCAGGGCTGAGCCTGGTCAGTACCTGGATGGGAGACCACTAGGGAACACTAGGTTGCTGTTGGAAGTGGTGCTAGTGAGGCCAGCAGGGGGCGCTCAACCTGTGGTCTGTGTGAGTCCTAATGCCCCAGTAAAAGTGAAGGGGACACTACATTGTCAGTAAACCGAGGTCCTGAGTTTCTGTGGTCATTAAAAATCCCATGGCACTTCTCGTGAAAGAGCAGGGGTGTAACCCCGGTGTGCTGGCCAAAGTCCCTCTATCGGCCCTTATGATCATGGCCTTCCAATCATCCCTTTCCACCGAATTGGCTCTATCACTGTCTCTCCTCTCCACCATTAGTTGGTGTGTGGTGAGCGCACTGGCGCCGTTGTCCTGTGGCTGCTGTCGCATCATCCAAGTGGATGCTGCACACTGGTGGTGGTGTGGAGAGACCCCCCCTCATGATTGTGAAGCGCTTTGGGTGTATGGCCATACACAATAAATGCGCTATATAAATACACATTACATTACATTACATTACTTTCTGTTCACTTCATACATGTCAACCCTCCCATTTTTGCCGAGACTCTCCTGTATATTACCATTCTATCCCTCCATCATCCTATCATTAAGTATTTCCCCATATTTCTTGTGTATTTTTAATCTTGAATGCACATTGAAATGAATATAAAAATGTCTGCATTCACTTTCTTTCCATTAAAGCTGTCCATCAGTCATCACCCTTCATGTGCAACCTCTGAATCAGCGAATGCATGTATGATAAACTGATCCCAGATCCCAGAATGCAGACATTTTCAAGAGTAAAAATGCACGAGAAATATGGTGAAATACTTAATGATAGGATGATGGAGGGATAGAATGGTAAAATACAGGAGAGTCTGGGCAAAAATGGGAGGGTTGACATGTATGAAGTGAACAGGAAGTGTTTTTGGGAAAACAGCTTTGCGAGATAACACAAATCATCTTTGCGATGAAATGGAAAAACGTAAAAAATATGTATTTTTTCTATCACTGTTTTTTTTTTTCCACCCAGTTTTTTTTCCCACCATCACGTCCCTTCTGGGTCTCCGTAGTTTGTGGCCACGCTTTGTTGTAAAAAATCGTACACTCTTGTTTGATTGAAATCAAATGAATGTGTACATATTACCCACATTACTGAAAATACACAAACATGTTTCCTTGTGAGATTAGGCTAGCAAAAGCTCTGACATTAGATGGCGATTAATAAAAAACAGAAATATCCCTGTAATACCACAATTTTTTTTTTTTTGCCATTTTTTACTTTACATTGGTGTGCACATTCACACTGGCACCCTTCACTCAAAAAATTACGTTTCAAACTACTTGTTTAAAATGAGCTGAAACAACACAGTTCCACAGTTTTTTTGCGACAACTTAACTGTTTTATGTTCAATCAACTTAAATTTGTAATAAGTAGTACTGGGCAAAAATTAGTCACGATTAATCGCATTCAAAATTAAAGTTTGTTTTGACAATTTAAGTGTGTGTGCTGTTTATATTTATCATTCATTCATTCAGTTTCCTTCGGCTTATTATTAATCAGAGGTCGCCACAGCGGAATGAACTGCTAACTATTCTGCCATATGTTTTACACAGCGGATGCCCTTCCAGCCGCAACCCAGAACTGGGAAATGTATATCTGTTATGTATACAAAAATACACACGTCTTCACATAATTGAGAAAATATTTATATTTATATAAAATATATATGTGTATATGATATAAATTTAAACATTTTACGTAATAACAAAATTATTTTGTTTAGTTTTGTTTCTATCTATGATATGATCACATTTCTTATGTCAAAACAAACTTTTATTTTCATTCATTAGTTCCTTTTCATCTGCTTTTCCGGGGCCGGGTTGCGCGGGCAACCCAAACTTCAACCCAAACTTCTCTCTCCCCAGACACTTCCTCCAGTTTCTCCGGGAGGATCCCGAGGCGTTCCTAGGCCAGCCGTGAGACCAAGTCCCTCCAGTGTGTCATGGGTCCTCCCCGAGGCTTCCTCCTAGTGGGGCATGCCTGGAACACCTTCCTAGGTAGGCGTCCAGGAGGCATTCGAAACAGATGCCCAAGCCACCTCAGCTGACTTCCCTCAATGTGGAGGAGCAGCAACTCTACTTCGAGCTCCTCTTGAGCTCCACCCTATGATGGGAGTTCATTTCGGCTGCTTGTATCTGAGATATTGTCCTTTCGATCATGACCCAAAGCTCATGACCATAGGTGAGAGAAGGAACGTAGATTGACCGGTAAATCGAAAGCTTTGCTTTTTGGTTCAGCTTTATCAAAACAGACTGATACATCGACCACATTACTGCTGCTGCTGCACCAATCAGCCTGTCAATCTCATGATCCATCCTTCCCTCACTCGTGAACAAAAGCCCATGATACTTGACCTCCTTCATCTGGGGTAAGGACTTTTCTCCAAACTGGAGATGGCAAACCACTTTTTTTCCAGTGGAGCACAATCCGACTTGAAGGTGCTGATTCTCATCCCAGCTGCCTCACACTCTGCAGCAAACAGCCCCAGTGCATGCTGAAGGTCCATGTTCGATGAAGCCAACATAACAACATCATCGGCGAATAACAGAGTACAGGGTCCGATTTGGGGACCACAGGAAGTTTTATTCTGGATGCGATTAATTGCTATTAGTGCCCAGCACTAGTTATAAGTTAACCTCATTTCTTCATGTTGTCCCAACACAAATGGATTGTGTGGAACCCAGCATTTGTTTTTATAGTGTTTTTATTCAGTCATGAGGTGGTAAACATCTAAGATAAGCAAGAGTGAAGATCACCCTGGTTTGCACAGGCCTTTTTGTCAATAAAAAGTTTCATAGCTTAAAAGAACCTAAGCAAACAGCTCATTTGTTGAAAGATGTCGCAATAAATTATGATTATCTATGAATAATGACTCTACACAATGGCTATGTACTCAACACAAATATATTACTTTCAGTGTGATCAGCTCTCCGTCAGGTCGTCGGACACTACATGCGGTTGCCACGCATCGACCACAGCAAGCATTAGGTATTGGCTCCATCGTATATCCCTATAAAACATACACAACTGTACTCGTACTGTACAAACACACTGAACTCATTTAAGACACCATCGACAATAAAATTAATATTCTGTCATCATTTACCACACATTGGGCCCTATCATACACCTGGTGCAATGCAGTGCAAGGCGTGACGCAATTGTTGTTTGCTAGTTTCAGCTTGATGCAAGAGTCGTTTTGACGTTTTGCGCCACGCTGTTTAAATAGCAAATGCATTCGCGCTCATATGTGCGCCCATAGGCGTTCTGGTCTAAAAAAGGAGGTGTGTTAAGGCGCATTGCTGGCGCGTTGCTATTTTGAGAAACTATAATAGACTGTTCAACAGACCAGAACAAAGCCGGTCTATTGACCAGCGCAGAGCATGTTAGTTGTGCGCCTCGCTTACACATTGCTTAATCCAGACAGGATGTACAGCAATATGCAAATATCTTTCCATATGAAAAATGATTAAAATATTAAGGATATATATATATATATATATATATATATATATATATATATATATATATATAGGATATACAAATCAAGGATTAAAGGATTAGAAAACATATTATTTTCTAGCCTACATAAATATAAAAAACATACTTTCATGTCTTCTTCATCTCAGGAGGCTTTTTCAGTTTATTCGTAACAATTTACTTTTGTATAATGTTATTATTAGTCGCTGTATTATTTATTATATGCATATTTATATTTGTTTTATTAAATTAAAGCTTAGATTTGCCCACCTGTCAGGTTTTAGACCATATGGGGCTTAGCATGTGTATTAGGATATAACTCAGTTTTTTGAGCACACTTCGTTATTATTGTTTATTTATTCGTTTGCTGAAAATTAGAACTGAAGTTAGAAATAGTTCTGAAACAAATCTTTGTGCTTAACAAACAAAATTAAATATGTATAGGCTAATAGATGACTGTGTGTACAACACGTTTCCCTATCCACGTGAAAATGAATTATCCAGTTGAAGCGAAAGAAAACAATGTGGAGGCTCATCTCTCATTCTTGCGCTGTAGAAGCTCTGTTTAACTGTTTTCTTGCTAGTGAAGTGTTCAGTTTTTCCACTTACAAAGTCCGCCATGTAAATAGCAAATGCGCTATGGCTTATAAAGGGAATGGGAGATGAGACTCTGATTGGTTTATTCTCAAAACACACCATAACTCATTAAGAAAATAAGCTCAACCCTGTTCTACCATGCGCCACAGCGCAAAGCGGATTTTTTCGTCCTTAAAATAGCAAAAGTGGATTCTGACACTCCCTTAATGCTTTGCACTTTGCGCATGGATCGTCAAAATAGAGCCCATTATGTCACTATGATGTTCATTTTTAGCTTATTTACATATTCAAATGAGACCGATCATAACTATCTCATATGGGTTTTTTTGGGACGTCAAACCTGAAAACACACATCTGAGAGTACACTGGTAAAAAACATTCAAGACAACAAATATATGTTGCTTTAACGTATTTTAATAAGTTAATCTGATTTCAACTAAATTGTTTAAGTTATACAAAGTTTAACTCAATCTTTTTAGTCAGTTTGATTTGTATAAGTTGAGATGATTGAAAGTGTTCATTTGCTTTACGTAAAATAAATGAAGGCAGCAGGATTTTTTTTTTTAAGTGTAGCATTAATGAACATACAAGCGTAAAAGAGATTTACATCTAATTATATCACCATTTTTGTCCATCAATTTGCAATAAAAAAAGCAGCTTGGAGTTCCTCAAACCTCACGCCTGCTTGGGTTATGAACAACACGAGTAAGTGCTGACAGAATTGTTTTTTTTTATTGGGGGGGGGTGAACTACCCCTTTAATAATCTTGGGAGTGAGGGTTTTACCTCTGAGCAGGGGGAGCAGCTCATCTTCCTGCAAGAGAGCCGATAACTCCTCTTATCTCCCACACACTCGCAGTGTGTGCACACATCCAGCATCACTCGCTCTCCAGCCTACACACACACAGTTACACAGCCCAAAGTCAATCTGTTATGCACCAACACATCTGCACACGGCACATTAGTATTCTGTATGTTAACTCCACGTCTTTACCGCAATAACAGTTTGATTCAGCACGCAGGCATTCATTGGGACTGCGGAGAGAGAGGGAGAGAGAAAAAGCATTAACGTCTAAGGAAAAATCACAGAGAGCAGCAGTAAATTTGCGGGGTGCAGAGCGCAGAGGCTAGAATTAACACTTCAAGGGCCAAATGGGAGCTGAAATTGGATTCGGTGAGGAAGTAAAAGCTCTTCGTGGGTTTAGTACTACTATGCTGAAAATACAAACTTACTATGAAAAGAGCTTTTGATTTTAGAATTGCTATTGTTTCACAAATAATTATAAAAAGGCATGGAACACTAAATTGAACATGACATATTTTTTTGAGTAGAAAGAAAAGAAATAGTGAAGCATACTTTTTTTTGTTTCTCAGTCTTGTACATAAAGATTAAAGACTTCTCATAAAAAATAGAAAGAAATTGCTCATACAGAAGTAATATTTTACTTAAAAAATTGTGAAATGTTTGTTTTTTATGATTTTATTTTTATTTTATATTATTTTCTTATTTAATTGTTTTTCTGATTATCTAGATTCCGACTCAAAGTTTTAATTGGCTTTTTGATACGTCATTAAGAATATTACAATTAATAGTAAAAATAATACTAATTATATAAGTGTATATATATATATATATATATATATATATATATATATATATATATATATATATATACATATATATATATATATATATATATATATATATATATATATATATATATATATATATATATATATATATATATATATAGTTGCAATTAGAATTATTAAACCGCCTGAATTATTAGCCCATTTGTTGTTTTTTTTCCCCTCAATTTCTGTTTAATAGAGAGAAGATTTTTTTTTCAACAGATTTCCAAACATAATAGTTTTAATAGCTCAACTCTAATAATTGATTTATTTTATCTTTGCCATGATGACAATAAATAATATTTGACTAGATATTTTTCAAGACACTTCTATACAGCTTAAAGTGAGATTGAGGCTGAACTAGGTTAATTAGGTTAACTAAGCAGGTTAGGGCAATTTGGCAAGTTATTTTATAATAATGGTTCATTCTGTAGACTATCAAAAATAAATAGCTTAAAGGGACTAATAAGTTTGACCTTAAAATGTTTTTTTTTAATTATATATATATATATATATATATATATATATATATATATATATATATATATATATATATATATATATATATATATATATATATATGCAAAAGAATTACATACAAGAAAAAAATAAATTATATATTTATTATTTTTTTAAATAATATAATTATAATTTATATAATGTATAAAAATATATAATTATACTTTTTTTGCATAAATCATATAAATCAGTGAATGAATAGTCTTCTGTAGTTCCTAAAGTAAATGATAATTCTGACTTAACCTTGCAAATCTTTGCGATGTGACTATTGCGGAAGTGCACATTGCGATATCAATGCTGAAACTATATATATATATATATATATATATATATATATATATATACACATACATATATATATATATATACACATACATATATATATATATATATATATATATACATACATATATATATATATATATATACATATATATATATATATATATATATATATATATATATATATATATATATATATATATATATATATATATAAATTGATTTTATTATTTTTTTCCCAATTGTAATAAATATTTAACAATGTAACATTTTTTGATGAACCTCAATGAACAGAATCATTTTCTTTAAAAAAAAAACATGAAAAAAAAAAAAACTTTGCCCAAACTTTTGACCGGCAGTATTTGGTCCTTAGTTTATTTGTTTGTTTTTTTTTTAAAGAAAATGATTCTGCTCTGCAAAAAAGGCTTTTTCTACTTAGATTATTTGTCTTTTTTAGTCCAAATACCTAAAAATTCTGATATCAAGAAGCATTTTCTAGGCAAGCAAACATAATGTCTTGTTTTCAGAAATAATATGACAATAAAAAGTTAGTTTTTCCTTAAAACAATTCTTAAATCAAGAAGAATTTTCTGATCAAGCAAAACATAAAGTCTTGTTTTAGGAAATAATATGCCAAAATGAAGTGAGTTTTTTCTTAAAACAAGCAAAATAATCTGCCAATGGGGTAAGCAAAATAATCTTGTTTTTCTTTTTGACATAAGATTATTTTTCTTACCCCATTGGCAGATTATTTTGCTTGTTTTAAGAAAAAAATCACTTCATTTTGGCATATTATTTCTTAAAACAAGACTATATGTTTTGCTTGATCAGAAAATCCTTCTTGATTTAAGAATTGTTAGATATTTGTACTAGAAAAAAGACAAAAAAATCTAGGAAGAAAAGCTTTTTTTGCAGTGTGTTCATCGTTTAATGGAATCTTTTGACAGTCAAAATTTGCCACAGTTTTCATGTGAGAGCTGGGTTAAGGTCATATAATAAGCATTTGTTTTTTACTGTACACAATACATAATTTACACCCATGGAGAGTCCTCATAAACCACCAAATCCAAGATGTGTGTGAAATTGAGGCTGTACCACAGTGGCAGGATGGGCAGCAGTCGTCCACTGTATTGCACTGGAGCTCAGTGCCCAGCGGACAGGCCGGCGTGTCCATGTGATGGCAGGACACGTTTGTATGCTGGATGAACACTTCCTCATTCACTTGCACACATTCGCTCCACACACATCTGTCGTTCGCAGACACCCACTGCTCTCCGACCTTCAAACAGAAAGTGGAGGAGAACTTCTTTCAGATTAATGGCTACTAAAACACAGGCAGAGAGATGAAGACAAATACACTCGCCTGCCTCAACAGTCCTCCTTCCTCACAGCTGGATTTACGGCAGTGACCGCAACACTCGCCTCCTGAATGAGAGTATGTGCTTCCCTTTATACACAAGAAACAATCAATGAGAGATCATTATCAGTCCTTTAGTTCGCTATTAATATCCCTGAGCGTATTGTGCTTGATACATCACTGCAAGGGTTCTTGTGTTTAATAATCTTCTGTCAAAACGTAATAATGTTTTCCTTTTAAATTATGTTTCCTTCAGGAGCTGCAGGAGTAAGGGGAAATTAAATTAGGTGTGTTTTATACGTCTAACAGAAATTGTGTTGCTATAAGGGTTGCTAAGGTGCTAGAGGTTTTAGTGTGGTTCACTAGTTTGTTGATTATTACAGTATAAAGGTAAAATGAAAAGAGAGTTCTAATTTTGGTCACTGTACTGTATATTTGTGTTGGGAAAACATAAAGGATTTATGTTCACTTATTAGTTTTTGCACATTTAAGTGGATTGAACATAAAACAGTTAAGTTTTCCCCAAAAACTCAAGGATTGTGTTGTTACAGCTCATTTTAAATAAGTAGTTTGAACAAACAGCAAACATAATTGTTTGAGTGTACGTCTAAATGAAATACTGTTGCTATGATGGTTGCTAAGGTGCCAGAGAGGTTTAGTGTGGTTGCTAGGGTGTTCCAGTTTGTTGTGTCTTAAGTGTCTTAATTCTGGCCACTGTATATCAGGGTCCATGCGGTGTAAAAAATACAGGGTTCCACACAATCGAATTGTGTTGGGACAACATGAAACAATGAAGTTCCCTTAACTTATTAGTTTTTTTTTTTTTTTACAAATTTAAGTGGATTTCCAGCTGAAAAATCCAGCTTAAACCAGCCTAGGCTGGTTTTAGAGGGGTTTTGGCCATTTCCAGGCTGGTTTTAGCTGGTCTGGCTGGAAAATGACCAGCTAATTGAGTTAATTGACATCTACCTAAGCTCAAACTCCCCTCTTGCCCTGCAACGGGAGGGAGCCCAGGGCTCGAGGATCTTATAAGCTCAGGGCTCTCTCCCGGGACAGCATGCAAAAAAAAACAAGCTTTATTATCAATCATCAGCTAAGTGTGAACTCTTGAATGTAATTCATGACTGCATGTTGTAGGAGGCAGAACTGAAGCAGAGAGGATTCTTTAAGATAGTTGAGGGAGACTCTGACTTAGAGTCTGACAATTAGACAATTAGAGACAATTAGAGAATGACAACCAGATTTAAATCGCTTTTATGTTAAATTTGTTTTTGATTAACTTGGATTGGAGTTTAGCTCTCTTTCAGACTGAACTGTTTCAGGAATTTTAATACTGAACGAAAAAAATGGCTTTTGTTAAGTTTTTGTTACATTAATATTTGATTAATATCCCTTTACAGCCATATCCTGTACAGTTTTGTTGTCGGAGTTTGGGGGTCCTTTCGAACTAAAATGGTCCTGTGGTCCACTACAGTGGACATGATGTAAAAATATAAACAAAATGTAAAAACTCTAAACTGTAAACAAAAAAAAAAATCAACCCAAAGGATGTAGAAAATCACAGAAAAAAAAGAAAAAAATGATTGCTGAGGTGTCAGAGAGGTTTTAATGTGGTTACTTGAGTGTTCCAGTTTGTTGATTAATCTAAAAGATTCATCAAAATTAAACGAGTAATTCTGGTCACTGCATATCAGAGTCCAGGGTTTTATAACAGTAAATGTGAGAAGAGAAATAGTACATAATAGTAGTTAGTTTTAATAAATAGTTCTGCTTTATGCTTATCTAGAGAGTATAAATTTTTTTGTCCTTTCACATTTGTGTATATATTTAAACTGGAGCAGCTTGTGTTTTGGTTTTTGTGTGATTTGTAGAATATGATTTTTTGTGTGAGATTTTATTCCTGTTTTGAAATATGTAAAGCATAACATTTGCATCTTTTTCATTCCAGCTATTAGAACAATTTGTCTGGCTTGCCTTCAGGTCAGCATGAAATTAATGTTTGTCCTATCTGTGCATGTTATTGTTCGTACTGTGAATGATTCATCCGTTTGTTTTTATTTATTTTTATTTTTTGGCCTTGTGATCTTTTTATTAACATGTCGTGACTCAATCTTCTGGTAAAGCAATATAATTTACACTGGCAACAAGAGACAGACTTTTTCAGTCACGTAAATCCTTTATTAAAATCATTTTTTATTATTTTTTTTTTACTGTGGCTTCTTTTAATCGATCTTCCTTTTATAATTCAGTCAAGAACCAAAAGTCCCTGTCCTACTTTTTTCTTCTCCAGTAATCCATTTGACTCAGATGCACATCACAATGCAAATGAAAAGATTTGTTTCCACAGATAATTCAGCACAACTTTAAAAGAGACTTTTTTTCTTTTATTTGAGCATGAATGCAGAAAAAAATCAGTTCTTAGTTCAAACCCCTACAGAAATTTGAGCAAAAATGAAATTAAAAATCATTTATAAGTACAGTATCATAGCCTGAAACTGCTGAAATCAAGTCCAGATGAATATTTATATGGCATGTTGCAATACAGATGAAACACTTCACAATGAAGTCTCATTTGTTAACATTGGTAAATGGATTAGCCAGCATGGATTGACAGTGTGAAGTGTGTTTTTCTAAGCATTTATTCATCTTGGTTAATTTTATCTAATAAATTAACTGTTGTCTTTAGCTCATGACTCAAGGGTGTTTTCTGTTTATATTATGAATTGTATTTTAATAGGAAATTTAACCATATTGTTTAACAAAGTGATTTTTAATGACATTTTTGTAGTCTAGACATATATTGTAGGAGAGATATTATAT
This sequence comes from Danio rerio, assembly GCF_052040795.2. NCBI lineage: Eukaryota > Metazoa > Chordata > Actinopteri > Cypriniformes > Danionidae > Danio > Danio rerio. Next base: position 8,394,202 of record NC_141038.1, on the reverse strand, counting down.
ATAAAGAAATATATTGTTTTTCTAAACAATTATCTGAAAGTTAATTAGATCTGTAAAATTTCATTAAAAAATAAATACATAGAGCTTTAAAATGCTCTATTATTATTATTATTATTATTATTATTATTATTATTAATATTATTATTATTATTATTAAATATTTTGTATTTTGTCAAGTCAATTGTCAAATAAGTCAATTTGGAAATCACATTTTTTTATTTATTTACACTTTCCAAACGGTCCCAATTTTTTTCTGATTTGGGGTTGTAAAAACTTCTATAAATAAAAAAATTTAAAACTTCCCAAGTGAATATGACTCAATCTCACAGACTGAGGCGGAGTTGTGTAGGACGCACCACAGGGCAGATCTGGTTGCAGACGGGGTCCACACACTGAGCGATGTGCAGGCCGGTCTGTCCGTCCGTCTGCTCGGTGCATCTGCAAGTTTTACACTTCTCCTCCCACCTGCTGCCCACCTGGTACACCACAGCGTCCACCACACACACCTGCACACATAAATAACCCGTCACATGCTGATCTCAGAGTCCAAAACACAGCGCTGCAAGGGCAAGTCAATAACACACACACATACACACACTCAGCGAGACTTTTAAAGCGTGCCAACCTTATCAGGCGTGCAGGTGACCTCTGTGCATTGGCAATCATTGGTGCTGGTCTTTGTGATGTAGCCTGGAGGGCAGGTGCGGGTGATGTTTTGACAATTGCACAGACATTGGTATGAATCGCAGCACTCGGATGCTTTCACCGACAGCTTCTTGTATGCAGGACAGGAAGGTTTTGTTGAGTCAGGACACTGATCCTTTTTGCACACTGAGAAAGGGCAGGGGAAGAGACCATGTGTATGTAATGAAAAAGCATGTACAGAAGTTTACATACACTCTAAAAAAAGAAACATAACCATTTTCAAAAAAAATGTCTGATGGTAGATCATACTATTCATTCATTCATTTTCTTGTCGGCTTAGTCCCTTTATTAATCCGGGGTCACCACAGCGGAATGAACCGCCAATTTATCCAGCAAGTTTTTACGCAGCGGATGCCCTTCCAGCCGCAACCCATCTCTGGGAAACATCCACACACACATTCACACACTACGGACAATTTAGCCTACCCAATTGACCTGTACCGCATGTCTTTGGACTGTGGGGGAAACCGGAGCACCTGGACGATACCCACGCGAAGGCAAGGAGAACATGCAAACTCCACACAGAAACGCCAACTGAGCCGAGGTTTGAACCATCGACCTTCTTGCTGTGAGGCGACAGCACTACCTACTGCGCTACTGCTTCGCCTAGATCATACTAAACGTTTACTATTTTAGGTCTGTTAGGATTACCTAAATGATTTACATTTGCTAAATGCCAGAATAATAAGAGCATTTGTTGAGAATTTTGTATTAATTTCTAAACAGTCAAAAGTTTACACACATTTCCTTGGTATTTTTTTAGCTTTGCTTTTAAGCTGTATAACTTTGGTCAAATGTTTTGGGCATCCTTCCACAAGCTTCTCACAATTGTTTGAAGGAATTTTGTCCCATTTCTTCTGACAGAATTGGTGTAACTGAGTCAGATTTGTAGGCTGTCTTGCTCGCACAAGCTTTTTCAACTCTACCCACAAATTTTTTATAGGTTTGAGGTCAGGGCTTTGTGATGGCCACTCCAAAATATTCACTCTGTTTTCCTTAAAGCACATTTTAAATAACTTTGCAGTCTGCTTAGGGTGATGGTCTGTTTGGAAGACCCATTTGTAGACAAGTTTTAATTTCCTGGCTGATGTCTTGAAATGTTGCTTCAGTATTTCTACATAATGTTCTTTCTTCATGATGCCATCTATGGGCCTACTCACACTATGCCATCCGTACTGTGCCCAGGCCCCTTTCCCGGATCGTTTGAGAAGTGTGAGTGCGCTGAATCAGGTTCAACCACGGTTCACTTGGCCGGCCCTGGCCCGGTTAGAAGAGGTGTGCTTGAGCGCGGTTCACTTGGGCTATGGCACGGTACGCTTGTGTGTGAGTGCAAAACGCGCCAAAGCCCGAAACTGAAAGCGAGACGTGACTTTAAGGCACTGTTTCATATGGATTTATTAATCATTCTTACTGTTCAGTGATCGCAAACTGCCGTCGTTTATTAAAGACGCAAACTCCTCACTGCACGACAGCTGCGCACCTTCAGCAGACCTCCTCATTCCTGCAACACGAGAGCTTTATGATTGTTTATGAGGGCCAAAAGTGGCGGATCTGTACGCCGAAATATCTGACTGCATGTCACTGCATCCCTAAGGACTGTTTGGCGAAATATTTGACTGCATGTCACTGCTTATCAAACAACTGAAACGATATAACTAGAGAAATCTCCACTGTGCTGCCGAGTGAGAGCGCTTCTCACTGAACAGCGCAGCAGCGATGACGTTAGCGTGCCGAGGCCCGATTGTGGTGTGAGTGCGGGCCGTCGGGGGAGACGGGAGGGGGGACAAGCGTGCTTTGGCCCGGTTCGAGGCAACTGTACCTAGTGTGAGTACGGCCTATGCTGTGAAGTGGACCAGTCCCTCCTGCAGCAAAACAGCCCAACAACATGATGCTGCTGCATCATTTCAATCATTTTTAACCGTATTTATTGGCCAACTGGCAGACTAGACTGTGACCTTACATTTTTTATTAGTTTATTTCTAGATTTGGCTTGGTTACAGATTAATAAACTATACAGTATATGCACAAAAATATATTATGTTAAAGCAAAGTTTTAAAAGAGAGATATGTGAAGTATACTCATTAGATACTCTTTTATTTACATTGTATATTGTCACTGTATATTGTACACCTCAGGAATGGTTAAAATAGATTAATCTTTCATAAATATCCTGTTGCGGGCAGTTAAAAGTATGTTGGGATTATTTTTTCTAAAAAAAAAAAAAGAAAAACGACAACTTTTAACCCAACAACTGGGTTTGTCCCTATTTGACCTAACATTGCATAATCCAGCATTTTTTAGATTGTATTATGGGAAGCCTTGTTAAATGATAAGATATTACTCATTTCTTGTGTGTCTGTGTACTGGTTTTGGTGGTTCACAAGGACTACTTTTTGTATAATGGCATTGGTGTGACCTCTGACCTTGATTACGGTGGTTTAATAGGACTGTTGTCTAATGTCCCTGTAGTCTCTGATGTCCCTGCAATTCAAAATGCTTAACAGGGTCTTTTGACTTTCAAATTTTTCCAAAGGGTTCCTGTGACAGCTGAGTTTAGGGTTAGGGATGGGATGAGGCCATATAATAAGCGTTTTTTACTGTATAAAATACATTACGACTATGGAGAGTCCCTGTAAATCACCATCAAAACCAACAAGTCTGTATGTGTGTTCTCACCGCACTGGTAAACTGGCAGACAGTCTCCTGGGTTTGTGAGGACAACACTGAGTCCGTGATCACAGTGAGGAGGATCTGGACGTTTGCAGTTTATGTCACACACTGTAAACACATAAAAAAAACACTGTGTAAAAGCATCTTTACAGAGCAAATGAGGCACAGGAAGCAGCTTACATTTTTTACATTTAAATTTACTCAAACTGTGTTTTTATATATCGGTTAGCATATCGGTTTCTTCAGAAAACGAAGATAAGGGAGTAGTTATAGCTAGGCTACTTATAGTGAGTTTGGATTAATCTGATTGGCTAACTAATGAATGTAGATGGGTGGCCAGCTGCAGTCAATCATATCATGTGCTCAACTCGAAATTAAGCTACGCTCACACTGGGCTTTTCCTCCCATAGACTTCCCTTCATACGCACGCGAATGCGTCAGACATTAATGCAGGGTCATGCATCAAGTTTTGCAGGTTGCTGCGGATCAAAGTTCAAGCTTGGTGAACTCTGACCTGCGAATCTGCATCACGTATTTGTGTGAGACTAATCGGAGATCAAAACATGACCTCTCTGTACAGTAATTTAAAAAATGCACCAATCACTCGCTTTTTAAAATGGCTAATCATCTTGTTTAATACGGCCTCTTTTGGCAGCTTCGCACGACAGAATTTCGTTAGCTCAAACTCTAGTGTGACCGCAGCTTTAGTTTGTGAAACTTCACGAACTTGGTCAATTTTGGATTAATAAATTTAGGCTGAATACTTATTCACACTAAAACCAACAGATTTTCTCTTTCAGCGGATTGTCTGAAATATGAATGCAAC
>NC_141038.1:8382500-8385000 GCF_052040795.2 Danio rerio | reverse complement strand
TTTAAAGGCAATGGTGCAGATCAATATAATTAAATGCATAAATCATAATGGCATGACAGTTCAGCGGAAGCACATGTGCTGGCTTATTCAAAATAAAGTCCCCGTGCATATACATGTACAGTAGCCCATTGCAAACCCGGCACAGATTTATTCATCTATTCATAATTATACATTGGAGGGTTTACTAGTCTAAATGAATAATATAGTGTACCTGGTGAGTTTTCCCGCTGTGTTCCACACACTGACTGCAGGCCTCTCTGTCTACACACTTATCTTCCATTAACACGGAGCCTTCAGGACAGAAACAGCCCTCTGTGGGAGTGTTCAAGCACACTGATCCATTGGCTTTCAATAAACCATCACCCATCATGTCACCGGGTGTGAACTGGCTTTGTCCGCACTGCTCCAAACATCCACTTCGGCAGGCAGCGTACTCCATCGAGTCTGAGCACGACATGGCTGTATAGACACAAATTGAGAAACAGTGAAATTCAAGTATAAGACGCCTTCAATCTCAATTAAAGGGACAGTCCACCCAAAATATAACCTTTTATTTAAAAGCTTTGATATAGCCTTTTATACCTAAATAGCCATTTGCTCACCCCCAAATCGTTCCAAAACGTTATTTTTCTGCTGAACATAAAAGACTGAAAACCGGTAACCATTGACTTCTATAGTAGGAAAAGTGAATTTATGGATGTCAATGGTTACCCTTTTTTCAGCATTCTTTAAAGGTGCAGTATGTAAGTTTGACACCCAGGGGTTGAGCTAGGTATTGCATTCCAGGATCAAAGCAAACACAAGCGCAGGTTGTCAGATTGAGGACCAATAGGAGCGAGTCTGACCATCGATCCGATTTAAATCATGTTCTGAATTAAAGCAACGGCACACGATAGAAGGAAAATTCTCCATATTAAAGAGAGTTTTTGTCCTAACCAACACCTCAAATTTATTTCTTGCAGCTGTTTAACAGGATGAACCGATCGCCTCAGTTACACCTCATGTGCTTTATTCAGTGTTAAAAGCTAACAATGTGAGTTTAACTTATTGCCATACTACTGAAAGCAGCAGCAGATAGTTCACCTCAGATCTTGACAATAAAATAAACCATTTAAAATTTACCTTTAGAACTGTGACTCAAAACCAACACATATTCAGCATGTACATTTAATAATGTTAAAGAGGTTTAGTATGTATTAATTAGATTGTAAACCTTACCATTTCGCGAGTGAGAGCATGTTCTGTGCTTCTGAATGGCTGTATTAAATTTCACATAGTGTTTGGTTAGGACACGGGGTTACAATGTAACCTACTCATCTAATGTTTACACTCATAATATTTATATTATTTGCTAATTAATAACCCCACGTGGAACTCTTGGAAATCTGCTTCTCGTTTCGGAGTCTGCTCCTGTTCACCAGTGGTCGCATTTCAGTCATGGAAACATGCTTTGAGAGTCTTTCTGATTGAATGGATGAAATACATGGTTTTCCACCAAGGCAATCTGGGGTGCTGAAATATAATAGGCTAAAGTGGCAGTAGGCAGGTTAAAAGACCCAAAACAAAGATCTTCCGGCACGGAGTAAACATTTTCAAAGCAAAATTACTGATTTCAGCATTGTTTTCTTTTTAGCTAAACATGAATGTTCACTTAGCATGTTTTTTAAATATCTGCAAACAATGGTATTTTTATGCTTTAGAAGAGTCAAAAATTTACATACAACACCTTTACAATGTCTCATTTGTGTTGAACAGAAGGAATAAATTCAAACAGTTTTATGACAAGTGAAGGACGAACATACGATGAGAGATTTTTCAGTTTTGGGTGAACTGTTCCTTTAAGTGTAGAACACACAAATACTAAAAACATGAATTTTATTAATATTTCATTCTCTAAGTCATCTCTTCTAAGTGATTAATAGAATACAGTAGAAATTATGAGGAGTGTGATTAAGTTTTTTGGACATTTACAGTGCTCAGCACAATTTAGTACACCCCATTTTGAAAATTAATATTTTAACCATTTCTCTGTGAATATAGGCGATGTATTCTGGTGCATTTAAACAAAACAGATTTCCTAAACAGATATATATTTATTCAAATGATATTTTAGTCACCAAGGACATTTAGAAATTGAAAGATAAAAATATTAATTTAACGCATAATATTAAAAATAAAATTACAAAATGTCAGCTACATTTTTCAATATTTTTGTTTCTCTTTATTTTTTTTATTTTTTAAATTTGTATTTAATATTTTTCTATAAAATATGAATTTGGGTGCAGTAGTTATCTTAAGTTGTTTTGTTAGATAATCTCCAGATTTGGTTTCAGTACTGAATAATTTAATGTGTACGCAGAAAAATAATAAAATATAGCTTCCTATTAAAAATATGAATGTAGCAGCTAGATTTGTCAGGGGTGAACTTATATATGCTGAGCATTGTAGATGATGATGTTATTGTTTTTTTTTTCTCATAATGATAATTAAACAATATTGT